>NC_037602.1:2861576-3033617 GCF_003073045.1 Pomacea canaliculata
GAAATATGTAGGGTATAGACTTTATAGCGTCAGTGTCCTACATCCGTTATACTTTTTTCTCTTCCTGAATGGAAGGGAGAATTTATGCCATCCGATGAGGGGGTTGAATTGACCGCTACAGAAACAGTTCCTACTCCCACTGCTCTTTTCTCCAAATTAAATTAAGATTGCGAGAGATGAGCGTTCAATGGCGTGTGATTTAGCTAGAAGCTTTCTTTCTGCTGGTGTAATTTTCCTGACATATCGTGAACGTTGCGCACTCAAATATTTATATCAATTTTACTTTATGAAGACGTCTCAGTCAGCTGATCATTTGTCATTCATAGGGGTTCTAAGAACTGCTGGGTACTCGTAGGCTATTGTCAGGAGCCTGGCGTTTAATGTTGTATATTTTTAACAAAAAATAATTGTTTACACAAAGACAAAATGATGGGGCACAGTGTATATAATTAGATTCTTAAACATTTTAACACCTATATAAGTTATTTTAACAAACCGATATTTTTGTGGCTCATTGCTGAATCTAATAACAAATTGAATATCCGAAAGAATCACGGGGCCATGGTTTGTCTCTTGTTGGTAGTGTCAAAATAAGAGTTTGAACTCAATCTTCAACCAGCATGTCATATTTGTCCTTAGAACGCGGACAGCATTCAAAATGGACATGTCTGAAGTGGTTTGCTGATTAAAGCCACCACATGAGTGCACGGCAAAGCAGTGCGGAGCCTAACAATGTAGAATCTGTTTCGCGATAGTATTAGGGAGAACTTGGCTGGTCGCACGCCTAACGAATTAGGGAACTCGTACAACAAAATGGCCAATGTGAAGAACGTGAGAATGATAAAGAGGCAGGCGATAAGCAGTGGCCACAGAGCATGGGGTGGGCGGGTGAGCTCCATGGCAAAGGCAATGGGATAGGATCGGGTGAGAACAGATGCAGGAGGTGAGTTCAGGGATAAGGAGGAGGGAAGAACGTTTGCTGACAGTACAACTTGCCGAAGTATGTAACCCCAAGTGTGTTGTCATCGGGTGGCGTGCTTTCAAAGTGTATTTTGTTCAGCTTAACTGAATTGACCAATCAAACGAATAAGGGGGCCTGAGGGGCTGAGTGAAGGTGCAGAAAGAACTCGCATGAGGAAAAAAGATTAACATGTAGCAAGTAACTTAAAGACACTACTGGTCAGTAGAGGAGACCGGAGAGATACGGCTGCTTGTATAATACGATGAAATTCAAAATAAGAACAGGAAAGAAGAGAAAGACTAGGAAAAAATCAGAGATGGGGGCAGGGAAATTTATGTAGTTGTTGAAGCTTTTGGGTGGGAAAGGAGCAAACAAACCAAGCCAAGACTAAACTCAACCTAATCGGACAACCAAATAAAAAAAACACTCTTCATGTCATGCAGCTGCGATGCAAGGCATTCCTGCAATGAAAGGTAAATGCTAGATACATTGATGTGTCATGAGGGTCGGCCCTGGGGCGGGCTAAGGTGAGGAAGCCTACACCTTCAAAAAAGATACGAGGTGACAAGATTGTTTCATCTGCCGAACATGTAGGGAGTACGTCGGGTTCCGCCTTAGTAAAGGCATTAGTTGAGAAGAGAAAGGTTGACGAAATCTTTCTACCCTACTCAAGGGCAGTGGTGACAATGGATGTAAACTTTGTTGGCAGACGCTTTGTTGTCAACACCATAAATAAAAGGGATTAATTAAATAAGCAACAAAGTATTCATCTAAGAGTGTATATGTCAAAGCAAATTCATAACGTTGCCAGGTTCTTATTCTCTTTGGTTGAAGACGAGCTTCTATGGCCGCTGGATTGATAGTAGAGATCAAATGTCGGATACTCTAAGAATATGTGTGTAGCACTCTCAAAAATAGGAAGGCATGAACGAGGACTAAAGAGAAGGTTGCTGAGATGACCTCACTTCCGCATAGGGTAAGGAGCTCAGTCGATGTTGAGAATAACCAATAGACAAGGCTAGGCTGGTGAAAGCCCTAGGGGCGCCAATTGTGTCAATGCAAGTCTAGCCGCAGCATCAGACGACACTAATTGTAGGCCAATGAAGAAGCGGACATTTGAAGCAAGACTGATGCAAGAGAACGGCTTCTGTGCCGGTTGGCGGCCAGAGGAACCCTGGGAGAATGACTGACTGATGAGGGCATGCAGCCAGGAGTCCGTGACATCATGTTCCCCTCACATACATGTTTATCCCTACTGTTATTATGAAAGGTGGCCCTCTATGCTTATACTCGTCGTGCGGCAGTCAGACAGGAAAAAGAGCACGGCAGGGACGAAGGACTCGCGTACAGGAAAAATGCGGTGTTGAAATCAAGTCTATAACCTCTGACCCGTTGTGACAAGGGGGTATGATCACTTTCGGTAACATGCAGTCTTTCATGCAGTTTCTTCTCGATAATTGTCGTGGATTATTGATTGGGACCGCCGCAGTTTCAGGGGCGAGATGGAGGCTCGCTTGTGTGCGCCTGGTGTGTACACACTCAATCAATTGACATTATGACTGCCACTTCCTGTGAGTCAATAATGCTAACATGTTTCTGTTGTCTTCAAATCAGAACTAAGGCAACAAATCTGACTTAAATCAATTATTCGGCATTTATTTTTTGAGTTCAGGCGTCAAGAGCAAGGATCGGAACTGAAGTAATTTGCTAACATTCTATTGTCTATCCAGATGTCATATTCGCATTGTCAGCCCAGGTGTCACTGGGTGTATCATTATACTAGTTTCCCCCATGCATAACTATCCATCTCCTGCCAAGCTGATCTTGTTCATTTATCTTTCTGCATAATTTCAGTGATGTGAAATATCAAGTTCTTATGGCTAAGAATGTAAAAAAAAGACAACAATTTACAAACAACCTTACTGAGTAACTGTATACCAACGAGAAACCAGAGAAACCAAATATGTAAACAGGCTCGATGCGCAAACTTCATGTTTATGCGAAAACTCACACAAGAGCACAAGCTCCAAACTTCACGACAGAACAAGTAATTATAAATTTTTATATTGGAGACACTTTTGAAATAGCATTAGACAAAAGAACGTAGCTTTACCGTAGAGTCTAGGGATTTTTAGTGTGTAGGTGAAAAACTGTAGTGAAGAAAATGTTATGTGAAGTCAGTTGTTCCTGGGCTGACAAAAAGACACAATTTATTTTTTTTTAGGAAGGATAAGACACAGGCCAAATGCAGACGTTGTTGTTTATGTTGGTACATTCATGGAATGAATAGGGCATTATTATATCAAAGTGAGAAATGCATCAAGGCAATGGCAGTTCATACTATTGTCTTGTGATGTTATAACTTTATTGGAAAGACTATAGATTGTTTGTCCAAATTTATGGAAAAATAAATGCATTGAGAGAATATGTTGCACGATAAGGTGGGATGAACTTTTTTTTAAATGCTTACAATAAGCCTTTCATGACACTGAGTTCCAAATTTACTTCTTATTACCACACTTATATCTTTCCCAAATTAACTCCATGGCAAGCATGGCCTCTTTTTGCATGTTATAGTGGCCGACTCATCATTATTATCATCTCCTGCGCTCATCTGCCAAGAATTCATACACGGTAAATGATTCCATTTTTAATTCATGCAATAAATGTTACAGGGCAAACATTCTTCATTTAAAAGGTCATTAATTAACAATACCATTCCTTTTCTTAAATATTCGAAAGTGGACATCAACATTTTTAAACTTCTGACCAAAGCTCAAACTATATATACGTGGGTATGTAAATTACTCTTATCGTCTCTTCAGTTTTTTCCCTCAAGTTGAGAGGATAACTTCCTAAGCATTTAACTATGTAATTCAAGAACAAAGAGGGCGATTATGTTAAGCTGTGGATACTTGTACCAGAGACCTCGGCTTGAGGCGATCCGCCTGAGAGACGAAGGCACTGAAAGAACCATCTCTACTACCCGAAAGCCATGTAGGAGCCCCTGATTGATTTATGAGACTGTTTAGTCCCTTTACCTCGAAACAAACAACCGTGGCTTGACTGGGAAGGCAGGAGTTTTCTTCTACTTGTCTGGTAAAGGTTGAGTAGTCAAACACACATTTCTTAATGTTTCTTTTTTGTGAATTGGTTGTGGAAAGTCCAGAATAAACAAAAGTAAGCTATTTAATGTAAAACAGTACTGGCTAATTAAGTTGACTTGTGTCCATACACTGATGTGACCAGAAGTTTCCATATATTCCATCGTTTTAGGTTTTATCAAGTGCCTCTTTAGAGACTAGTTTTTCAGTAAGCTAAGGTAAAATGTCGCTAGTGAACAGAAGGGTAGTGAGTGGTTCACTGCTGTGCATTGTACTTGACAGGGAAAGCGCGAGCTAGCCATGGATAGTCTCCTTTCGGTTTGAACTTTGCCTTTCCATGCTAAAGATCATGCACTGATATGCTGGAGGTCAGAAACTTTTCCAGCAACAGGCCCTGATGAGTCTCGACCTGACGAGAGGGCGCCACTACTTGGCTGCTGCATATGCAAGTAAACAAAAATTGTACTTGGCTGTTTAAATTGCATGAGATTTCACACACACAAAAGAAATATGGCAGATGTCATCCCTTTCTTTATTCTTTTTTTTGGTGCTGACTTTAAAAAAATATCGCTTGAAATTAGAGTATTATCGATAAAGTATTTATTATCCGAGAGATTCTGAGAAGAGGAAACCAACAGTTTCAGCAACCGACACACATTCCCATTGGTGAGTCGCCCTGTCCGATTGCAATGAGTGTGGGACCACACAAGTCTGTGTGCATGGGTGCGTGTGTTGTGTTCGTGTGTGTGTTGTGTGTACGTGTGTGTGTGCTTCTTTTTAAAATCAAAATTAAGCGAGATCTGGTTATCTCCTTAATTACGACGAGGAACCGCAGCGGCCAGCTAACGATCTGAAAGCGATTTGCCGCAGTCCTAACTAGGAGTGCTTGTAAAGCTTGTAAGGAACTTAGGTAATTGGCTGTGGCAAGCGACACTTACACCGACTGTGATGCTGACACCAGACTCCTGACGGCATGAAATTACCTGCGGAAACGGTTACAGGTATGTTTTTCGTGTGCGAAATAAACCTGGGTGAGAGTGCGAAGAGGCTGCAAGCAACGTCCAGATGAACCTCTATTCTTTGTGAAAAAAATTATATGTGGTGTGTAAGGAGGGGGAGGGTTGTGCAAAGCACTATTGATTCGCCCAGCTAACTCCTTACATCGTTTTTATCTTTTCAAGCAGTGATTTGGCATATTTTTGCACGCACCCCCCACCGCCATCGATTACCCCATTCCAAAGGAACCAAACACTTCCACTCACCCTAACAATCACTTGACGTAAAAGAGAAAGGGTGTGTGATTGGGGTTGGGAGGTGGGAGGTGAGGACGAGGGGGTAGGGTGTGAGTTAAGGTTGGGTTGTCGTTGGCACGAAGACGACGGGATGGTCAATCGTTGTCAATTTTGTGTCGGCCACCTCACATCGTCAATTATGGGTTTCTACACGGAACAGACAAGGGGACCTGATTAGGCGGGATTTGGTGGATTGTTTCAAGGAAAGTGAAATGAAAATTCCGCGCTGCCTCCATCGTAGAGGTCAGTTTTGCTTTCGACGCATGGGTGAGAGGAGTGCGATGCTGCGGTGGAGAGGTCTGAGTTCGCTGCCCCTACATCATCAGAAGTGACTGGTCATGGGCACACTACATCTACTCTCCAGAACCAAGAGGAACTCTCGTCTGGTGGAGGAGCAAATAAGCATCTTATTTTGGAAACGTTTCGATGTAAACTGTATCGTCAGAAGTTCAGTTCAGCTGATGTTATTAATGTAATACTTCCTCCAGTGTAGACGACATTTGTCTATCATTCGCACCAACAGCATCCAATGAAGATGATGAGCACTTCGAGGATGTAGCAGAGGTTAATAATGGGTCCTTTGGGAGAAAGTGTTTTGCTGCTTTCCATTGCCAAGAGTGGTTAAAAATATTAATATGACGACGAGGATGATAACCAACATGGTCGAGAAAAACAGTAGTTGTGGCAGACCGACCCAGAAAAGTTCTCCAAAGTGCTGTAAGGTCATCACCAAAGAACTACAAAGTGCTGGAAGGTAATCACCATGAGACACAATAAACTGCTACAATTTCTTTGAGTTATGCTAAAGTGCTGCAAAATAATTTCCTTAAGACACAATAGTGCTTCAAAGTAATCACTTTAAGACACACTAAGTAATGAATAGTAAAATTATTATTTGAAATCTCAAAATAATCCTTTTTTCATAAACTGTAAAACTAGGTTGCAAACTCTAGACATTGTAATTGTCTGTTTTTAACAGCAAGGAATATGGAGCCTTTAATGTATTATGTAGTATGATTTAAGAGTTTGTTGTTGTAGTCATTGCATGAAGATCATACTGTCTATTTCGTATAGCCCAGTGCACAAGTATGATTAAATGATGGTTTTGCAAATTTACACATAGGATATGACTTGTGTTTCTATCTAAAATGATGACATCGTGGTTTATGAGAAATTACTGTGTGTCATATATAAAGACGATGGGTAGATTATACGATTAAAAGTATTCAGTCAACATGTGGCTGGTAAGCAATGGCTCACTGGTACATCCTTTCCATAAGAGTGTAAAATCATAATGACATCAATACCTTGCTTCTAAATTATATTCGCCATAACAGACCGACAAAGGAGATACACAAAAACATAGACAAGCGAGTGGAGAGCAAGCAGAGAGAGAGATGAGGATCGCGAGAAAAGAGAGCAAGCAGTAAGATGTCCTTGTCCTTTGCCCCGTGAAAACAACTGGTCATGACCATTAAAGTGGTTGGCTCTTGAGGATTAGCACTGGCTGAAGGTTTATGGTCCCCTCAATAAAGGAGATCGGACCAGGATGCTGCCTTTAAAATGAACCTTTCAGCACATCAAGATACGGCTTGTGGCACTCGTAAACATGAATGGTCATGTTACTTCCGCCACAACAACTTGCTTTGTGTGACTGCCAGCGCATTTCTCGCCTCAAGCAATAACATCCACTCACTAGCTTCATGCTCTCATCGAAACCACGGGCAGAATAGGAATGATTAGTCTGAAAGACATGTTGCCATTTGGGCAGAGGTTACGTGTGTACATTCTTAAATAATAAACCTTAGTTATTGCTACAATATATTTTTCATCATCGTCATAAAGCAGAAATTTATAAAGATGACAGGAAGCTAAAGTTTCTACTTTAAAACCTAAGTGACATTCATTTTCCACTATAAAACATAAGTGAAATTTATTTTTAGTTATTGCCATAAATATTGAAAATGAAAAAAAGGAAAGTAAAGGACTGAGCAAGATAAGTGATTTTAAAGTCTTTTTCGAGTCTTATTCAGAAGACTGATGTTACCGTAGAAGTTGCCATAGCCTGACCACGATGACCACCGACAACACAGTCATTACTGTCAACATTCCTCTAACTGCAGTCTTCACAAGAATTCTTAGCTCATTCTCTTCGTCTCTTCAACTCCTATTATCATTTTCACTGTACTACAAGATTTAATTTTAGCTTTGAAATTAGAAACAGACCTTCCATTTTCACACAAAATGTTGGCACGCGGATTGAGAATGATGCCATCTGTGTCAAGATATGCAGTGTTACACTCAATGAAGAGTGTTCTCATGTAGGTTTAGCTCTCTGTGTAACAGTTGTCACTTTGGATTTGCTGTTCTTGGATATATTCATGCTTGACTACTCATGTTGATATGATGAGTAAATAAATGATCACTACATTTACTACACTCATGGATGTCTCCACACAATCATTCCTCTCTCTCTTTCACACACAGATACATGCAAAACTACTCCACAAACACTATTATATCGAAATCAAACATATCATACTAATAGCTGAATATTTGCTTTTGTGAATGTAATAAAGACGAATACAATAAGACAGAGAGAATCAGTTTAAACTGCAGTCCGAAAGAAAGTTTCGAATGACCTCTGTCTCCTACTCTGGATTCCTGGAACTGTCTGTGGAGTCGCTCTCACTGGCCACCACTTTCAGCAACATTTTGGCAATGTTACTGTCTTAATGAGGGTCGGATTATCCATGTATTACCCAGCCTTAGCTTCAGTCTCCCTAGAAAAGTAATTGAAGAAAAAACGTATTGCGCCATTGCCTTTCTCTCGATTCCATACCTGAATGTTTGTATTTCTTTTCTTTTCTTCTCTTTCTTTCTTCAGCTCGAGGCAAAGGCAAATCGGTGTTTTTTCTTTCTTTATCTCTGCATGTAATTGTCTGTGGGAAAGGGAGACTTTGATAACGCACAATCCTTCCTTTCCGGAATATTAATTTATATTTGGTGTTCTATCAAATTATACCAAATTTGTTCAAGGACATCAAGGAAAAATAGGAAAAGGAGTATGCGAAGTCACGAATAAAGATATAAGAATATGCAAAGCCATGAATAAGGATAGAAGAATATTCAGTCACGAATGAGGATAAAAGGGTTAGGATATGCAAATATGGTTTCAAAAAGAAATAAACAGAAATAGTCGAATGAATTCGAATTTAATAGAAATCAGCCATCCAAGCGTCGAACACTAAGATGTTTGAAAATTAAGGTCCATAAATTGTTGCAAGAAAGAGATGTCCTAGTTTTAAAATATGAATCTCGAATGTTAATTAGAAGCGAATAAAGAAAATAAACAAAAGATGTGGGTGTTATCTGTTCAACAAAAATTTACCCATTTCATGGTATTCGTGAATATTTCATGGACACAAACTCGTCAAAACTACCCTGACCTTAACTTTAAATGTGTCTCATGCTCTTGCCCACACTGAATGCTGCTAACAGCTTTCCACCTCTGCTTGTCACGCCTTCATTTTCTCCTTTCTCGCTGAGTCCATCTTGGAAAATCCTTCGAAGGAGTGTAAAAACAGCAAAATGTCATTGAGAGAGACGAATTTGCACCTAGGTAAAACCGACAACAGAAACTGTTGTGCGACTTGAGGACCTGACAGAGAAATTTATCACCCGGCCAGGGCGCTGTGAGAGGCTTTTGGCAGATTTCCGCGAACTCTCCTCTCGCCCAAGGAGTTCCAATGGCTAACCGCCGATAATGCAACAGAGACTTGCGGGACGCCTCGGTTGTATTGGGCGTAATGAAACATCAATTGTTGATGATAGATGATAGATGCACAGCCGCTCATCGCCGGCCCTCGCACGTCTGTTCTGGATGGCGTCTATTAGAAGGCGTCATCGCTGGCCAGACGCCACCAAGTGGCCGGGAGTGGCTGTGAAAGGCGTGCTACTCTGTGTGTACACTTGGCGGCCAGATGGAGGCTGACGTGTGAACGGGCTGATTTCGGCAGGCGATAAGTGTAGGTCCTCAACTTCTTCTCTTGAGCGCATAAAGAATAGAAGAAATGACGAATGTTGTGTGTGTGTGTGTGTGTTTGAGCGCGCGCGCACGCGCAGTGGGGAAGGGGAGGGACTGACAACTGCTGCGGGAAGCACTTCACAGGAAACTACTGGAAGCAGCTACGGTGGCAGCTACAAGGATGGGGAAGAATGCTAGACGTGCCTGTTCACTTTCACAACCTTCTCAGAAGATGCTGGTCTTTCCCTGGAGCGAGAATGCAGGTGGGACTGGTTGGTGGATTAAAAAAATGTGATGAAGAGTATGCGAAATTAAATCTTCATAATCATCCTCATCCTCATCATCATTATCATTATCATCATCATCTGCTTCTCATAATTCTATTTTTTTAGTGTAGTTATAAAGGGCAATGATTTCTTACACCATGTCCTTTCAGACCGGCTCTGTTTCGATTGTTGCTTGAAATCCAGACCTAATAACCCAAATACTTTTCAGTCTTATCTCATCATCCATGTTAATCAGTATCAAAGTTCCCTCGGCAGCGGCTTGTCTGCCTTCGGTCATGGCTTAGTGCTTAACGAAGTGCGGGAGCTAATGCACCTTCAGACTACGAGAGTGGCCGAGCAAGTGATTACAGGGGAGAGAACCCGCCAAGGAGAGGAAAAGCAAAAGAGACGGGAAAACGAAAACAAGGGCTATAACTGCCAATCTGAGACTGTCTTCACTGGATGCTGTCGGCTCCACAGGGCTTGCGGCCAGCAACACACTGTATGCAAAGAGGCTGGTGGGAAGGTGTGACTACAGTAAATGTGTTGTTGCCTAGGTTATCTCCAGGATCAGTATTACAAGAGAAATGCATTTCCACGCAGTACACAGAAGCATGCATATTTTGCAGCATTACACGATTAATAGAGTTTCCAGTGTTGCATCAGAATGGAAATTTTGCAGTAATGGTGCAAAGTTGCGTGGAGTATGCATTATCGAAAATGTATAACACATAAGTGCTGAATCATTTTCACAAGAGTACAACTACTGTATAGCTTATCTGTTTCCACAGGGCTGTATTTTTTTCTTATAAATAAATTATATGTAAATTCTGATTTCATTCGACCTTTCAGCTTCATGTACATATTGTTTTATCAAGGATGCAACGCTTGGTCAGCTCTACACTGTAAATCAAGATATGGCATTGATGCGATAATGGCCTTTTATTATTATTTATTATGTATTATGTCTCAGATGCAGTTCGACATTTTTTCAGAAGAGTCACAAGAGGAAACCAATAAGAGTTCTTACACCAGCATCTTTATGGTTTTTAATACCTTGCACACGAACTGCTAATAATAAGTATATGTTATTTTACAAGCGTGCATGCGTGTGGAGGGAGAGAAATAGAGAGAGACGAAAAGAGGGGGAGAGAGAGGAGAGAAGAGAACATTGTTCCCACATTCCGCTTTTCCCTTCACATCTACCAAAAGATTAAAATGCTTTAACAGAAATGTTCGGAAAGATGAAAATCGGAAAATTGAATTCAGGAGGCCTTGACTATGGAAGGGACCATTTCTGCTGTATTCTGTCCTTCTCTACTGATGCAGGTTTCTCCACAGCTCATATGGTCACATGAATATAGCCAGTGGGCAGCAGGCGTGGACAAGGATATAACTGCCCTGACTTTCATTGTTATGTATGCCGATTCCCAACAATGGGGAGGTAGAAGAAAAGTACAGGTTAGGAGAAGAAAAAGACAAACCATCAGGAAAACAAGAATTAATAAGAAACAACCGCTTACTCGCTCTGATGTTATAATAACTATTTTTAAATGTTGTTCATAATATTTGAAACTTTTTGTTTACAATTTTGTTATAATTATTGCAATGAAAAATGTCCATGACGGCATCAAGACAAAATAAAAGGATAGAAAAAGAAAAGAAAAAAAAACAGGAAAAGGCATTGAATTAGAGAGCAAAAGAAAATAATTTAGAGAGCAAAAGAGAATTCAAGAAAGAAGAAAGAACGAATGCTAGATCATCAAAAAAGGAGAAGAGAAAGGAGCGATATAAACAGGAGAGGAAAGCAACAGATCTCAAAATTAAAATAAACAAAGAGAGAAAGAAAGAATGAATGAACGAACGAAAAAGAAGTAACAAGAATAAAAAAGGGCAGGAGCAACAAAGACAAGAAAAATGCGAAAAGTTTGCCAAGCTCCACTACTGCGAGTTAAAACTTGAGACTAGGTCGCTCCACCACCGGTCAAGTGTAGAAAATTTTAATCGATCAGTTTAGTTAGAGACGAGCCGATTACTGGACAATCGGATCGCTTGCTTGACGTTTCTAATCGTCCTGCAAGTGAGAAGGCGATAAGATTTGGGGCACGTGACGTGCGGCCCGCAAACGGATTTTGCAAAAGTTTAATGTGCTTGACTGGGCGGTGGCATTGTTGGGTTCCATGACACCCACCAACCATCTCCCAATGCCGCTCCGACAATAACAAATGAATGCTGATTACCTCCCCGCGCGCATCTTACTGTCCTGCATTTTTTTCCCCTTTCCGTGATGACGCCGTCCTTTTTTTTCTTTTTTCTTTTTTTCTTTCAAGCAATGATCTCCTGTGCCATTCGCGCCATTTTGTCGCCCGCTTCTCTCTTCGCAGCTGGCTGTAAAGAACTTGCGAATATGCCAGACAGATTTCTTGGCATGAAGACACCAACCACGACGTGAGGAAAATTGCATTCATTTCTTTTTCCTCTAGAATCAGCAGAGATAGCCGGAAGTGATGTTTGTGTGAGCGTCGCGCCCTCTTGAGGCGTGGCATCGCCGTGGAAAGAGGAGAATCAACGACTTTTCTCCAGCGCTCGACAGTTTGCGCATTGACCATGAGAATCACGTAACGTTGCCATAGAGACGGAGGAAGAGCCTATGAAACTTTTCCGCGCCATTGAAAGATCTTTTGTCAACGTTTAGGAGTTCGGGCAGGCTCCACAAATTGCTCATTTTCGTCGCCGAATGGAAGGAAAAGCTCGATCTAGAGAGGAGTTTGATTGGTTGGAGGAAATAGAGTCAAAGGTCTAGCTGTTATCGCTTACGTGTGTGATGTGTCGTCAGGGTGAAGATTAGTATCCCGAGTCTGTGTATTTTAGCTGCCATTCGTCATTCTCGTCATTCTGCCCTCAGTCCTTAAATGGAAACACCTCTCGGACTGGCGGAAGAAGAAAACATAGGGTCACATTTATTTGTTGCTTTCTCTTTCAGATATTTTAATAATCTTAATAATATTTTTGTCACGATATACGGAATGAGAACTATGAAAGAAAATCGAAAGAAACATGAACAAACGAAATACATCATTCAATGAATTGTCAATTTATGACAGTTGAACTATTTGGATTCCAGTAGCTGAGAGAGACAGATTCCACTAAATCATTGAGTGATTTTTAAAAAAAATTTGGTTGACGGAAATATTTTTAGGCAACAAACGAATGATTGTATATATTTATGCTCTATACATACTTTTGAGTTAATCTACGGTGTCTGTATCTCTATACACATATGTCTGTGTGCTCTCTGACTCTTAATTGTGACCACACCTTTGAGGGTTGGGTGGGATGATGAATTGCAGCAATGATGAAGGCGCGCCAGAGGGACTCATTCTGTGCAACATTCAGGGGCCTGTTCACTCCTTCATGTTGGTGTGTATTATCGTAAGCACATAAACCACATTTGAACACATAATGAGCAGACAGACTATATGAAGAAAGGTAGAATATGTTTACTAACTGCTTACTTTTAAAAAAACCTATGAAATATAATCACACAGTTGTTCGTTCAGAAAGGAACCATACATTTCCCGACGGTTGGGTACCGTTACAATTGATTATGCAGCAGGCAGATAACATATTCTTTACAAAATATTACATTAAGAGTGGTAAGACTTTTTAAAGAGTGGCACTATGTCACCACAGCCTGTGTGAACATCTATCATATTAACAGCTCCACTGACATGCGAGCTCTCGGAACGAACGGAATGGTAACACCCTCATGTTTCCTCGCCATGTGATGTGCCACTGGAATGCACCCACGTTTGTCACAGGCAGCAGAAAGCCACCCCGATGATGTATGTTAAAGCTCCTCTTTAGATACCTCAGCAACAGTTCCACCCTAAAAAAACTCGACATTTCCGCACTGGAAGAGCACGAAAGACGTGTCAACATTTTAGATAATGAGGATGCTTGATTTAGCATCGGGGGGACGGGTGTCACAGGTCGGGTCTGGGTCTGGGGAATAGTTCTGTGTATGAATCGTCAGAGTTTTATTTTTCTTTCCTCTTGACATTTAATGAGATATTGTCTCCGATCAATATTACGAAAAATAAGTTAAAAGAAAAAGAAGAAGTCAGTTTATACGTTTATCCTCTCAGTCATCCATCTCTTTGTCCAGCAATTTTGCATTTTTCACCCAAGGGGACAACCAGTGTTTTAATTTTTACTGTATTGCTAGTGTCTACAGACTACAGCATCTACATCACAGTTTCCACATGCTAAGCTATCTCTATGCCGCAAAAAAGAAGAAAATATGTGTGTTTGTGTGTGAGAGAGAGATAAAGAAAGAAGAGAGAGAAGCATGGCGGCTAGAAGCACCGTATTATTTCTGCTTCTGAAAAAAGCGGTCGACACTTCCACCCTCCTGCTGATGTTTGGTCTGGTCATCAAGCACACTGAACCTGACAGACTGTCAACTGGAAACCGCCGGGTACCTCAGCTAGTACAGAATAATGTTTTATTTAAAATCTTGTCTTGGAGAGTATGGTCAGTCATCGTGCTGAGTATGTCATTAGTAACAAATACATCAACATGCGCAGTGGAAATGACAGTTTAATCGATTATAACGAATGGTATGCGAATGAAAACACTGTAAATGAATAAATGGATAAAACAATGTTAAATAGTAACTGAAACATACTTACAGAAAAATTTGAGACGTGAAATCAAAGGAAAAGAGGGAATGTTGTGTTTCATGGTATTTTACTGAAGGACAGGGTATACCGTTCGAAGTTGAAATAAAAGAAAGGATTGAGATGGAGGGGGAAAACACACACACACACACACACAAAACAGCAAAATCCGGACATACACTAAGCGCAACTAATTTTACAGCGATCCAATCTTCCAGAGAATAAATGTAGTGGATTTTCATGAGGAGTATCAAGCTTTTTCTGGATATTAGATTTCTGGATATTTTTTAATGCATCGATTTCTTGCTTTATCTCGTCCTACAGCAGCATATTTTATATAAATATTATCCGCGGCCGGGACTGCTCAGACATCGGCAACATCCGCAGCACAAGAGTTTGAACTTTTGACCTCCTACCATCGTATCTCAGTCGTAGCCAGTTAACTCTCCTGCGGTTCCTTTCCGGAATCTCGATACTCTCTTGCTGTCCTTGGGCAGGACGGAGGGTTGAGGAATGGAGGGAGTGAGATTGAGAGAAAGAGATTTAAGAGAGAGGGAGAGATAAGGCCAGAATGATGGTGAAGTGGAAGACCAAGGGGAGAGGATGGAGACATCAGCATTGTCTATAGCGGAGATAGAAGTGGTGACCTCACGGTAGTTTAACCCTTTGACCACCATAGCGGCCAGGCGGACGGCTGTGTGGGGACATCAGCCAGGTTCATCAGGGTTGTGCAGAACGAATCCCCCATTAATGGGATATCAGGGCGTGGAGTCTGCGGGCTGCGCGATGGAGTGCGACACTTGGATAGCAGTGGATAAGGCAACCCACTGGTAACCCTGTCAGCAAGCTGTCTTTACTCTTTTCCCCCTCACCTCAGTCATTTTTAAACCACAAACGGACTCAACACAGTCTATGTTTCATTAGCGCTTGTTTGTATGTTACAGAAACATGTTAAACTTTGGCAGAACGACCAGACAACTGTTCATGTTTACAACAACAACATTTAGCAATAATATTCTTTTTAAGCCAACAAATGTCAGGCTTATGGTTTAATAATATTGATAAAGTCGGTCACATCACGATCAACAGACAATAAAAACCCTTCTACTGTCAGGATTTTCAGGTTAGGGAAATTGCAGTTTTTCAATTTATTTTCAAAATTTGTGGTGTTATATTTTGTAACATATGTTATACTCTTTCCAGGAAGTCACGTCCCTCAAAAGGTAATGAATAAAGTGTTAGTATTCTTGCTACCTATTCTCTCTTGTGTGCTAATACCACATAAAGCCCCGCAATAAGGACATGACATATACAAACTAAATTTGGTGTGACTTTGAGAAGTCTTGGAACTAGTTCAGATGAATGTGTCTAGACAAAGAGTGATTCATAAACATTTTTTGAACACCAGAGCCCTAAACTGTGTCTTCTGCGTTAAAAAAAAATAACATTCATGTGTAAAGAACAAAATTTGACTTGTGACATTAAGTCCTCTATATTTTACTCGATTATTTTTGGACGGTGAACGCTACTTCCGCTTAAATTCTACAACCATCAGTACAAACGGTATTCTTGCGCCATTCCAGTGAATATTTTGTGAGAGGTCATTCTGCCGTGACATTTTTATTTTTTTTTTAATTTTTAAAGTCTCGAACTCAAATAATCTGGAGATTTTTTCTGGTTAAATCTGGAGAAGGCAGCTAAAGTGGTCGGTGTCCGTTACTTTCACGAGCTTTGGAATAAAGAACAACCCTTCACTTGGAATCGATGCCATAGAGCAATCTTTGCGGTCTTCTTTGGCGGGCTCAGGTGTGTGCCTTCAGAGAGTGATGTATGAGGAACGAAGAGTTGCAGTTCTTGATCGATAGGTGGCGAATTGCCACCAGGGTGTAGATGGCGCCTTTCGCCTCAAGGGAAAACGTTCAATTTCCAGTACTCTATAATCGAGACAATCAACATTTTGGTGTTTTTCTTTCATTTTTTTCAGTCATGGAATAGTTATATTTTTACATTTGATTTTATGCTGTTTACAGAAATATAAAGCTATTATCACTGAAAAGGAAGACAGGCGTAAAAACTTTAAAAAAAATGTATTTACACTTTACATTTGTTAGCAATCATAAGCGTTCAATTAAATATCATATACAACATATTTTGGAAATTTTAAGCTCCTTTTGCCACCATATAAGTTGTTATTGGTAACATCAATTAAGATGTCAGCACACATTTATTTTTGGCTGAATATTTAGGTCTCTCACTTAGTCTACCAAATCTGGATATATTCCACCAGACTGATTCTGTCACTTTGAGATCATATCCTCCGACTGGTTTCTTGTGGGGGACAGCCTTCATTGATCGATACTCTCATCTGCTATCTGATCCTTTACCTTTGTAACCGTACACGTGTGTGTGTGTGCGAGTGAGAGTATGCATGTCCAAAGCGCGCATGTTTTCATGCATGTTCACGTTCTCCTTTTTCTGCATCCCACTCTCTCGATGGGGCTGCCCAGCTGACCTGCCTTTTGTGCGATAATGATGGAAGAGACCGAAGATAATGTTCGAGCGTGTGATGCGATCTTGCCAACGACCTGTTAAAGTCAAGACAGCTGATGAGTGTAATCACACTGGTGACTCAGCCAGGCGTGCTAAAATTGAAAACCGTTAATAGGCAACAGTTGCTCCTCTACTATCATTGCAACTGTGCATACATAATCTGGAATGGAAAAAAAAAAAAAAAAGAATGAGCCCCTTATCGGAATTACAATCTTTTCGTTGCGCTAAAATGCGCACAGAACACAAATAAAAAGGTCTGTAGATAAAAAACGAAAGACGAGAAAATGACGAGAGTGATAAACAGAAATAGTGTAAAGAAGGAAGCAACCTCAACATTACAAAATGTATGTTTTACTTTCATCAAATCAGCCAAAGCACAAACACAACACATTGTAACTGAGTGAGAGAGAGAGAGAGTGGGAGAGAGAGAGAATGTTAGGACTTACAAAAATAACGAGAAGGAGAAGAAAGACAGGAATGACAAAAATTAAGAAAAAAGACGCAAAAGAACCAATTAAGAAAGAAGGAATGATTTTCAAGAAAGAAAACACACAAAAGAGAGCCAAAAGCTATCGCTAAAAATTTGCCAGATTTAAATCATATTTAAGAAAAAGTTTTAAGCCCCGAAGAAAATATAACCCAAAAATCAAGAAAGACAGAATGAAGGAGAGGAAGAAAGATCAAACAGGAAACGTTCGTTTTGATTTATCAGAGAAAGCTTTCACAAGAAGCAATGCGCCGTTCTCCTAAAGGAACCCATCTTGATGGCCTCACCGCCTGTATTACTGAAGATGTTTTGCATGATAATTTCAGACCGGGCAAGAACCATGCCGGCCTCTCCAGGGTGAGTGATTCATCTGCTTATCCTTAGCAGTGTCCGTTCGATCACCAAGGATACCACATTTTATAAAGCTGGAACGTACGCCACTTCGGCTCTCATCCTCGTTGTGCCAGTTTTTGATGGTGGTGACAGGAGAGCCACAACCATGTTCAGCCCTCCGAGTCTCAAGTCAAGCAGAAATACGAGGTGTTTGGCCCGATTAACCCTTTATGCTGGACGCATGGCTGGATCCGATCGTGCCGTGACATCATTAATCTATCAAGCATGCATTGACAGAATGCTGAAGAAAAGAAAAGATCTAAACTGTGAGAATTCCTAATTTCATTTTCGGCGTCACGCGTATGCCCGGGTGCGCACGCTGAGAAACGTGCGTAATTAGAAGACTTCCACCCCTACCCCCACCCAATCCCAACAGTTAATCAGTCACAAAGATGGATTGAAGTCTTGTTAGCTGCTACGTCATTACCTGGAAAAGTGGAGTCCAGTTTAACGTATTAGATTGCATCAGTAAGATGATGATGGTAAAAATATATCTGATGTTATACAGTGTATATGGTACGACGTGTTAGCGTTCACAGTATACTGCATATTTCATCGATCGTTTGTTAGCTCAATTAAAATCAAACACAAACCACATTTTCTACTAATTGAAAGGCCTAAAGCTGAAGACAGTCACTCAACATGACAAAGATCTGATGACAAGAGATATTATAAGCAACTGCTGTTCGCATCTGTCATCAAAGACTTAGTCATAGATGCACATCTACGAAAAAAGAATACATTGCTTTGCTGGTAGTGAAATCCATGAATGCACATGCGGAGTGAAGCATGTCTCTTAAGGAGACATTGTTAAAAAAAAGTAGACATGATAACCACCGTCTTTTATCTCTAGCGCGCTGAAAACACAGATACATTCATCTACTATAGACGCCCCTCGCCCCTCCTGTGCTGGAGTGGTTTCCTTTCTTGAAGAGGCAAGATAACAAGGGAGACAACATTTAAAAGACATACGTTTCAGGGATGACACCAGATAAAAACAGGCTCAGTACTAAATAAACTAGATTGTCTGTAGTAATCCGCTATACGTTATTTGTATTTGAAGTCGCGAGACAGATAAAAATTATTATTACAAATCTATAGTTTTATAGTGAAAGGGAAGTAACCTTTTTATAACGCTCTCACGAGAGTGATCTCTCTTTTGTGTTGATGTCCAGGATTTTCCTTTTGGTTTTCCGTCTGCCATGTATTTGATAAAAATTACAACGCTAAAATAATTTTATTTTGAATAAGATTAGCATAAAATGGATGTAAAAGAACTGACGCAGATTCTTCGAGATCAACTCACTCATTTGCTAGAGTCGGTATGCAACAGATTACATCTATTTTACTGTTCATTATTCATAACAACACAACCACCCATCGACAGCCGATCACACTGGCTTGTAATAGATCTTTAGGGGCTGTATAATTTTATTGCTTGCTTATTAGGCTAGAAGTAGTTACTGAATTGTCAGTTTAACTGACCTTTTTACGAGAATTAGATTTTGTAGTGGAGTTTTTCTGTATACTAAATGTCTTACTACTGCCTGTATTGATGGCAGGGAGTTTCGTCTGCGGGTAATATAGTGTGGGGGAATAACTTCTTCTTGGATACTTGAGTCTCGCACCTATATATAAAATCTTGTAAGTAGTGTTGTGGGCTAAGCTATAGTCATTATGTAAGACACAGCTGGTTTGTGAATGTGTATAATTAAATCTCCTGTGATTCTTAAATATGATTTGATATTCTTAACTAACCATGTTCATGATGGCTATTTCATGATAGGCCTAGCAGTTCTTAGCCATTCTTAGTATATTTTAAAAAAGCATTTTATTTTATTCCAAGCTGCATTGCAAAATTCTAGCTGGGGTTATTGTATTGAAGAGCATCGCGATCATCATCTTGCAATCTAAGTTTGACAGAACTAGCAAACTAAAATGTGTTAGACTTACTGAATTAGTTTTCTATATATCTAAAAAATATTTTTAAAAATTCAGTCATATGTCCACATGTATCCCTAAATCTATTTCAAAGCAAGTTGATTATTATCATTATGTCATTCATATCTCTACTGTCATGCTGCCTATTTGCAGCACATGGTATCTAATAATAAAGCCTAGCTGCTGTATGTCAGCTATTTTAGTTAAACCATTCATTTGGAGTTGTTGATATCCAAGGCCATCGGCTACCCAATACACCATCTTAGCATCATCAGCAAAAAAAATACATGTACTAAAAATAAACATTGATAGGTCAATTATGAATTGCACAAAAAGCAAACAAACAAATCAGTTGCTTGATTGGCTTATTGGTATAACACTGGGCTTTGCTGATATGTTTTTGATTAAATCTAGTACTTCCTTTGATTTCAAGTTTCTTCTTTTACCATCTGCATATAGCAGTTCTAGTTAAGAATGATTGAGGATAAAAAGGTCAAGCAGACTTCTGTGAAAATTATATTTGTTTGTGTGTGTGTGTGTTATTTTACAGACGCCCGACAAAAAGGACCTTGTGATTGATCCTGACCTTACAAAACCACTTGATCGTGTTGCAGGCATTGGTTTCCTCAGGGTATTGCTTGATAATACATTTGGATACATTGGCATAATCATTTTTTTTATAAAACAAAAATTGAAACATTGATCGATCACAGAGCTCAGTTGAGATGAACATTTAAACTTTTGAAAGAGACTCACTTTGTTTAATAATTTATTCCTGCAGGATATCTATGTCTGTTCTGAAGTCAATTTAACATTATTATTAAAATTTTACCATGACTAATGTGAAATTTTTATGTTAGAGTCTGCACTACATTACTCATTTGTAACATCTTTTATTAATATCCATAAGAATATAACTTTAATTTTCTTGTGCTGTTAATGTCGAGTTGTTATCTTTAGAGATTGTGAAATTATTAGCATGATAATATTGTTTCAGGAACATGGAGTGATAAAATCTACAAATTGGAGGCAACACTAAATCCCTTGCAAAGCTCACTTAAGTAACTACTACAATGCCACATTACTATATATTTGTGTAAATGTATACAATATATATTTATATAAATCAAAACAATGTCAAATTCACCATAAGCTCATCATTTATTCTGAGCTTTGCCTTCAGTTTTTAATTATTTTAATTTAATATAAAACTCAATCCTTTTAAGCAATTTAACTCATAGCTATTAGTTTGGACCTGTAAAAAAATAAACTAATATGTTACTGTGAGCAAGATTTAAAAACATTCTCTACTGCTATGTATTTTATGTGTTCTGATCAACCTTTTAGGCGAGTTTACCTTGTGAGGGCCAGCCTACTTAATATGAAATATATTGCTGATCACATCACAGCTGAGAGGAAGCAAGGAAATATTCGGGATTATACAGTCATCATGGTTCCACGTAGAGTGCGTAACAGATCTCTTTTTTTTTTTTTCTTTTCTGCTATGCTTTATAGCCTGTTTGAGGAGTAATAATGAAATAAATTTACACTGGAGCAACTTAACGTTGTGTACAAGCAATATCTTGGTCAGTGGTTCTCAAAATGGGTCCTTGGCTGACAGTCATCCATATGTCAGCAAATTGATGTTTAAATTGCCAGATACGCTAATTAGTATTGATTCACATAATTGTCATTTCACATGTTTCCTTATTTTAGTGCTTTTATCAATGTAAACTTATTGCTTATACTTCACACAAAATACAACTTTTAGCTTTGTGGTCCGCCTTATTTTTTAATTGATAAAGTGGTCCACATCCAAATATTGAAAATGTTGTTTTACCTAAACTGAGACATTTTTGTTACTAGGTAAACAGACATTCATCATATTTTTTTCATTTTTTTCACATTTACTTACAGATCTTGAATGGAGAACAGCATTTTTTTTTTTTTTTAAAGAGATGATTGATTGTGTAATATTGTTGTTTACAATCACTATTATTCACAAAATATTTCACAGTATGTGATTTATTTTATGCAGTTGCATGTTTGTGAGTTGATCCTGGAGAATGAAGGTGTTCTTGGTCATATTACCTTGGAAGAGTTCCACCTGCATCTTTTTCCTTTGGATACAGACCTGCTTTCATTAGAAATGCCTGATATTTTTAAATCTTTTTATTTGGTGAGTATTTTCAGTTTTAGAATTTCTTTTTGTCTAGGCTTGCAATTTCAAATAAATAATTGCAAGATGCAGGTTAAAGATGAACAATTAATGTTGGGTTTATCCCTTTGTTTGTAGTATATGACAATGATGAAGGTGGCTATGGTTATGATTCTTACCTTTTAAAAAAGTTGTTACAAGTGTGTTAACACAGAATACAGATAACTGGGTCATAGATTGATAAGGGTGAGATACTTAACAATAATTAAAGGATAATGTGTTGCCTCCAGGAATGTATTCCTTAAAAAAGATTCATTTGTATTTTTCTATTTAATTATCTTGCAAGACTTGAGATAGACACTTAATTGAGGTCCCTAAAGCAGCTTATAGTTTTGCAATGAAAGCCAGGAATACTGTAGAGATATGCAGGTTAAGTACAGTTTTCTTTTTAATTTTGCTAGTAACAATGTTTTTAAATTTCTTTTTTTTAATGTTTCCTGGAGATAAAAATAACAGCTATGTATTTTCAGGATGGTGACCTCACCCATATACACACTGTAGCTTCCTCTCTTGTCACATTGCAACACCTTTATGGCTGGATACCAAATATACACACTATTGGCAAAGGATCAAAGGTAAATTGAAGTTTTATATTCTTCCTTCAACACTCATTAACTTTGTCAGAATAAAGTTAACAGTCTCAATAAATTTGCTGTTGATGCATCCATGGGTACTGAACACAAGCTCCATTCAGCTATAGTTATTGTCAAACACAGTGAATCAATATAGTGTAATAGTTACTTAGACTGCATGGTTGATGACTATTCCTGTGTGGACATTGTTTTTGATGGTGGTGGTGATGATGATAATTAAACACTTGTATTTCACGATATCACAACCAAAGTAAGTTGCACTCTTGTGCTGACCAGCAGTAATAAAGAAAGGACATTAAAACATTGAATAGCTATAATGTGCTGACACCAAACATTTAGCCACTGAGCAATTGGTGAAAGAATACACAGGTAATAAAAGTTAATGTGCAGATATGTACAGCAAAGAAAAGCCCTTTGTAGAACTGAATTATAATGTTATGCATAATAGTAACAATGAGTACAAAAGATCAAGCATAATATTTAAATCATTATATTTGTTAAACAGTGAGTGTTTGATTATTGCCTTAATTTAAGATGGTGAGTGTGTGAAAGAGCATTTTACTGTCTAGAGCAGACCTGGGCAAACGCCGGCCCGCGGGCCGGATCTGGCCCGTCTCCTGTCTCTGACCGGCCCGCCCACTGGCCCGCCTGCCAGTATATGTACTATATATACAGTATTGGGTAAAACTAAGTTAACTATATTAGTCCGGCCTCTAAAACCATCCCAATTTCTCATGCGGCCCCTTGGGAAAATTAATTGCCACCCCTGGTCTAGAGGAACAGGAGAACATACACTTGGCATATTTAACTTTTTTAATTTGAAAGAAGAATGGATATAATGCGAGAGTAAAATAAGGAGCAAAAGTTTTGAGGAGTGTGAACAGACTAGAGATAAAAAACGTAGAGAGGAGAGGAGCCAGTAACGAATCCATAATAAAGTGTTGAGAGTTTATATTCAGTTCTTGCTGGGATTAAAATATGTGACCATTGAATAATAAAAAAATATCTATTTTGTTTGACTGTTTCTCAAATTACAGCTTCAGTACTTATTTCTGACCAAGCATTTTTGCTGACTTTATATTTTTGTCTATGTGTCATTCAGATGGTCTATGACATGATGCAGGCAATGCAGGAAGAAGAGCAAAAGCAAGAAGCAAAATTCCACATTGGGTATCTCTTCATCATAGATAGAGGTATATAACACATAAGACATCATTCAAATCAGCTATATACGTATGCTGAAAGAGAGTTTGAACAGGTGCATACATTACAAGGGTTTGCTTACAGATTACTGTAGGCTAAGAGGTTGATGAGTACATATTTGAGCACTATTTGCTTGTGCCTCATGTAAAATGTAGTCCCCTTTTTCACCACTTACAAAATATGTGCACTCTTACAATTAATTTGAAAGGTTAATATTGCATATGGTGAAAGTAACGTATTATAATTAGATTTCATTTTCTTTTACTAAGTGATAGCCTAAATTTGACCAATGTCCACATTCGACTGACTTCTAAAAAAGAAATATAATGTACATGAATGCATGGAACACACTTGTTTGTGTGTGTATGCATGTAATAATAATAATATTTTTTTTTTCATTCTTTGGAAGGCATTTGTGTGCATGTGTGATTGTATGTTACAGAGAGAGAGAAGGAGAGAAAAGATAGGGATAGACAGAGGCCATCTGTACAAACTAATAAAGTTTTGGATTCAGACTATATTAGGCTAATAAGCAGAAGATTGGGAAGAATGAGAGCTCATGTTTAATACACTTTTTCCTCATGTGCAATGCAGATGTTGACTACATCACACCCTTATGCTCCCCTATGACATATGAAGCTTTGCTGGATGAATCTTTTGGGATTCAGTGTGGTAGGCAGTTTTGGCTTGCTTTTACTATGGATCAATGTACTTTCTGCTATGTTATAAAGATACTGTATATTAGTGCTGTAAATAATATAGCTTTTTTAATGAAAATGAAAATATGATATTTTGTTGCTATTCCACTTCTGAAATTGGACATGTACCAAGTTAGTTGATCTTTATAAAAATTTTTTTTGATGTTTTCTTCAGGTGTCATAGAATTCAGTGCTGAGGTTTTGGCAAAACCAAAGAGTGTCAAGATTCTTTTATCGAGCCAGGATCCTGTGAGTTCCAGGAGAGCAAATATCTGGTTCTAAAGGGAGAGAATTTGTGGCAATATATTTGATAATATGCAGATAAACATGAACCTGTAATGACTAATATAGATCTATTACAGGATATAGATATCAGGTATATGTGGTGTATGCACACGTGTGTTGTGTGTGTGTGTGTGTGGAGGGGATACATATGTGTCTGTGGGTTTTCTGTTCATTTGCATGCCTAGATGAGGAACAAGTTTCTTACAGCTGCTTATTCACTAGTGTGTTCATTTTTATTAAATCGTATTTAGCTAACAGATATAACAGGTAGATGAAGTTAAGACTTATGATTGAGATCCTATTCTTTCATCATCAGATTTATGTTGAAATAAGAGATCGACATTTTTCAAGTGTGTTTCCATTTCTTGGTGCAAAAGCAAAGGAGCTTAAAACCATTTATGAGGTATGGATTTAGGCTTAGAGTTCATGTTGTAAAATGAGAAAAGTAAAAGCATGGTAGGGATTATATTTTTTACATAACTACTTTTTTATACCTGACACAAAGTGTTTACTATGAGAGTGGTTGCTACTCACATTTTCAACTATCTATATAATAATGTCAGTGTGTAGGTTTATCACCTCTCTCTCTCTCTATATATATATCAGCTTAAATTCCTTTGGAAGGATATTATATCTTTTCCGTATACTTCTGTTTTAGAGAAAAACAAAAACAGTTACTCATTTGATTGTCCTTTCAGAAAAAAAATGATTTAAAGACAGTGGGTGACATGAAGAACTTTGTCTCCCAAGATCTGGGTCGCCTAAAGGAGCATCAGACAACACTTTCTTATCGTAAATATACTTTATACATTGACCTTCAACAAGCTTGTGAAATCCATCGAGCACAATATTTGCACTAGTTACTAGGGAACAATTTTAACATGCCTCTAGACTTTTAAAAGAAGTTACCTATGGAGTGAGTCATGCTATCTATATACAAGAATGTACTAGTCACCAGAAACACACGCACAATACACAACTGTCTCATCACTCACATGCATGGAGTCTTATACTTTTTATATCATACTGTGAACAGGCATGTTGGTGAATATGCTTGGACTGATCAAATTCTAAAGTGTAATTTGATTGATGTTTGACTGATCAGCCATAATGGATGGGAAGGTGAAAGCTGATGTATGATGTCACAATCAAACCTTGTTGGATCACATGACCAGACTCAGCAACATAGCTTGTGTGAATCTAGCAGATCTTTTGATCTCTTTGTTTCTAAGTTATTGTGCCTAATGATGATGTCAGACTTTTGCTTGGTCTGGGAATCATCTACTTGAGAAAGCCTTTGCATCCATGTTTTAGCAGTTAGTGGTACAGGCCCTGTGTGTTTGTCTGCTGATCTAGATATCAGTGCCTGTGAATACATCATGAAGATGAAGACACAACTTGACTTTGAAAGCTACATTCGTACAGAACACAGTGAGTTATGTATCAGTGATGTTGACTTTTGCCATAGAAAATTATAGTAACATTAATGACTAATGCTAAAGTCACTAGTGGTGGTGTATGCTCTGCATTCTGAAGTAAAGTGTTATAAACAGTATAAACCAAATGGATGAAAGTGGTTTAGAGGTAAATGTTATTAGAAATCTGTTGAACAGAACTGACGACATCTGGGGAGTAATTTTCAATGTTTATTATAAGACTGCATTGCTGTGTACAGGATAATTCTTGTATGTTTTTCTGTCCCAGGCTTGCTGGATGGAACAGATACAAAAGACTGCATTGCTTATATTGAAGACTGTATCTACAAACAGGTAACGCATGAGAATGTTTTGGAATTTTTTGTTGTGCGAGTATTAAGTAATCAGACTTTCATAAAGTTAACATTAGTTTTGCGTAATTCACACTGTTGTTGTTTCAAAGATTTCTTTCTCTATTTCAGTAATTTGGGATGCAGTTATGTACTCTTGTACACATACACTAGTACTGATGCTACTTTCTTTAGCTGTGTTTTCTTCACCACAACTCCTTTTGTACATTCCTTGTTGATCTGCCCTGTAGTAATCTTCCTTGTCTTGGACAAATGAAATGACAAGTGACCAACTTTATTAATCCCGATGGGTAATTTTAACTTAGCAGTTTTATTTACTTTGAAGCTGACATTAATAAAATAAAGCAGACTCTGATGCTTATTTGGAATAGAGCTAGTTAGATCTTTGTCAACAGCAAGCAGGAACTCCCAAGCCAACTTCTAGGAAAGAACATCCTGGAAACAGATTGTCTTGGGGGAGTATTGTCATCAAGGGTTGGGGAGCGGACGATGACATCAAAATAGGTTTTTACTGTTTGATGTTTGGTGCATCACCATTATCGTGATACGTCTCGTCGACTTATAGATAGAGCGGTCCGGTGGCGCAACGGTTAGCGCCTGTCACCAATACAGTGAAGGTTGACTGCCCAGAGTTCATTTCTCGTCTCGGGCACGCTGTTCTTTCTCTGCACGTGGCATCTGTTTACAGGGCTGGCTGCCTTGCCGTAATACAGCCGTAATATAGCCTCAGTTGCTGGTAAAACACCAATCCCCCCCCCCTCGTCTTATAGATGACCATCAATTATGACATGCAGTCCATTGATTGCCATCATCTGTTAGGTCTGAAGTATGTATGTCATCATCTGTTACTTTGGCAGGCACCCCACCTGACCACCTTGCGCCTGCTGTGCTTGCTGTCATTGACACAAGATGGATTAACGCCGCGTGAATACAAATCTCTCAAGACAGACTTTCTTCATGTGAGAGGACTCTTCATTGATGGACGAATGCAAATGCGTGCATGCGTGGCTACCCTTACTTGTACATGGATAGGCTTGTATTGAAATAAAAAGGAAGTTTCCTTTGGATTCATATGCTTACTCACATTCACTTTTTCACTTTTGTTTTGTGCAAGAGGTTTTTAAATCTTTGTGTATTTAATTTGTGATATATCTGATGCTGTTTAGTTCACTGATCATGAATTTTGAATTACTTTTATTTTTGTGTTGCTTAATTCAATTGCCACAATTTTATATCTTTTTATAATTACTTTTAAGTGATGGACGACCATTTTGCATAGTAGATGTGCGTTGTAAAATGCTAAAAAAATGATGATCCCATCATCATCGTCATCATCATCATCAGAAGAAGAAGCGGTCAATCAGTCAGTTCGTTAACGACATACCGTTGCAGAGCCACGGCTTTGAGCAGCTAGTGACGTTTTTCAATCTGAAGAAGCTGGGTTTGCTGGTGGAACAGAGCTCAGGCTCAAAGGTCACGGCAGTGGTTACCCGTCGCAGTCAGTTCCGACAGCTAGCTGGCAGACTGAGCCTGGTTAGTCTTCTTCGCATCGTTTCGCCCGTCCTCATCTTCCTTCCCCGCCCACCTCTCTGTCACTCTCACCCCCTTCCTCCCTGTTTTGAACCATTTCAGTAAGAACTAAGATTGACAAATGAGTCTCATCCGTTCGGTTTTAAAATACAGCTTCCACTTGAAATAGGTGCGTGTGTGTAAAGAGGGAGAAAATCGGTTATGTCATGGCTGATTAAAGTCAAGCCGTGGACATTACAAGCAAGAGCTTATTTTAACCTATTGTCCGTCATTATTAATCCTGTCTTATGGACTTTGTCTCTGTGTGTCCTTTCTCCAACACTTTTTTCAGGTTCCGAAGTCAGGTGAGGAGGTGAACCTAAAGGAACCAGACAATCTAGCTTACGTGTACGGAGGAGCCTACTCCCCGCTCACCGTTCGGCTAGTGGAATATGTGAGTAGCTCTGCACATCTGTTTTCTTCTAATGCTAGTAGAAGAGGTTAAGGATAAGGGAGTAGATTTTTCCAGTGTCTGCCCTCTTTGTATAATAATTGCTGTAAGATAAGAGGAGAGCTAGAAAATCGCTGCAGAGGAAATCTGGCAAGCAATAACAGAGCTTGCCAAAAGAATGTAAGCAGAGTACAGTGGTGTTAGATACCAGTGTCTGAGCTGGCAGTCGATATGTAAATGAATCAGTCTTCATGGGTGAGTTAGCATAAATAGCGAAATACGTCTGCCTGCAGATTCTACTGCATGAGAGTTTACAGACGTACGAGGACTTGGGGCGACAGATTGCTGGCGGTATCTACAGTGATGTCAAGTACAGGACAACCAGCAAAGGTTAATTTGCCAGCTCGCATGCGTAATTCATGGCCATTGTGTGTGTGTGTATGCGCGCGTGTATGCTTTTGTGCCTGGGTGCATATTCCCTGCTTGACTGTGTGTGTGCGTCTGTGCGAAAGAGAGAGAGTGAGTGTGGCTGCTAATATGTGCAGCTAGCCGCAATTTACATATTGATCTAACCATAGGGTTCTAGCCGATGTTACGCTACGCTCTCTTGTTTTAAAAAGACATTAAAAAGATCATTTTAAGCTTGTGTAGATTTCTCTTGGGAGGCTTCCTGATTAATGTGTTCGACTTAAAACAAAGGGCTGCTGGATCGAGCCTTGCTTGTGGCTTGAGAACTCCACGGATTTATCAGGGGAGGTAGTGGCGACGGAGAGGGGGTTGGGCTTCGTCTTCCACCTTACGTGGGCTAGACACGGTGGACCATGTTAATATTCAATCTCCATGCATCTTATTTTACCTGGAAGATTTCTCAGGCAGAAAAAATACATGTATAAGGATGTTAATAGTGGCTAAAGGATTAGAAGATATGCGCAGCCTTTTTGTTTGACTGTTGTTTTGTTTGTGTCTCTTAGCGACTGGGAAAGCGAGTCTCTCTCCGGCGTCTAGAAATGCCATGAAAACGGTTCTGGTCTATTTTTTGGAGGATGCACTTTCTCAGAGGTAGCAGCACTTCGATTTATTGCCCAGAAACAAAGTAAGTCCCAAGTACTGGTCAGACGCAGTAACAATATAATCATAGCTTGGAATAAAGTTTATGACATTTGCTGCTCTTTGCCCTTAATTGACTTTCTTTTGTGTCTGTCGGCCCTTACTAATAGTGCTTTTTGCCAGCGTGAGTAGGTTTCGGTACTTATGGCCGCAAACAAGACATTGAACACGCTTATGTCAGAACATACATTATTGTACATGTCGACATATTCATACATATATATGCATACTGATATACACCAATTTTATGTCCTTTGCTATTCATATTCGGTGTCATCTTTATTTTCCCATTCTGTTTAACATTATCCTGTCGTTTACTATAAGATAATTATTCACCCTATTTCCGATCGCCACTTCTCATCATCAAGCCGCGCCATTTCCGATAACTAAACAATTATAATGTTTAACTGTTGCTCTTGTGAAACTTCTATAAAGCAGTGATAAAAGCCCTTTGTGTGTGTATATGTGTGTGTACGTGTGTGCACGCTCGATTTTATTCACAGTTATCTGAGTTTTTTTTTTAAAGTATCTAAATTTTGTTGTTTTTTTTGTTTTTGTTTGTGGATATCTTTCGTAGTTTCATGTTTTCATATTTTGTCTAAGTCTATAGACTGCGTCACTGCATGAGTTAAAGTTCGGTTTATGTTAGAGTGGGATTAGAGTGAGCGTCAGGTTAGAGTCATTGGATAGAGAGACTGGGTTTTCAGGTTTTGCGTTAAAGGCAAATCTCAACATTTAGAGATAAGAGACGGCAGGCCTAGTGGTCGCCCAACTCGGTGGGAAAAGGGAAGTTACCCTTCCATCACTTATCCTCCTTCTCTTGCCCGGAGCTGTAGCTTACATCTTTGTATGCGCCGTGTTGTGTGTTCACTGTCTTCTTGTCTGGCTCTGTAGGGATGGTTTTTTTTTCGTGTCTCGCATCTCTCACATTTGTCGCTTTTTAAATCTTTCTTGACCAGACCTGAACATCATCGTGTGCACTACGTCCATCCTGACTGGCCAGTCACTGCTGGAGCAAGTCAGCGAGAAGAAGCCAATCTAGAGGTCCGGACGTCTGTTCTTCACATCGCTCTCACTGCTGCCCTTACACCTTTCCTTTTTTTTCATTCATTCCTTTTTCTGTTACATTTATTTATATCGAAATTAATTTCCTCGAAGTTGCTGTGTTCCGCTAGTCGCTGCGCCCATTACGAAACTCTGTGCGCATGACAACCCGTTGTTTACACTGCCTGATGCTGCAACGCTGATCGTGAGGTGTGTGGGGTGGTAACAGTGGGAAACCATTTGACAGTAGCCTACGGGACCCTCGTGGGCAGCGAGTGTGGGACGAGAGGGTGGGATGGGGGAGTAAGTATTTGGTTGACACTTGTGCAATAGCCGGAGCGGTGGTGTCGTCAGCTTTTACCACAAGAACACCAGTGAACGATGCCTTGACTGAGTGATAGTGAGTGGCCTGATGTCTGCGAGATTTCGAACCACTGTGACGCGTCTAAGCTGTGTTACGTGCCTCGAAACACTGTGACGTGTCTTGAAGCCTTTGCTCTGGAATTTTGTCACATAGGTTGCTGTGGCCGTAGGTTATCGTCAGGCTACTCTCACCAAATCAGTGTTATCATTATTGGTACAAAGACCCCCATATTTTAGAGCTATATACAAATATTGATTGTATCTGAGCATCAAAATATTTTTTTATAAAAACCCAGGTTGGTTAAGTATCACCAATGTACATTTAAGATTTCAAAAGTTTATAAAAGTTTTTACCTCTTCTCTTTGCCTTTTCAGCTATGCATTTCTAATGCGCGTTAGAAAACACCTTGTGTAGAATACTACACTCAAATATTTATAGGCATTCACTATTTTTGTAAGAAAAGTGCCAAAGAACCATTTTTCTTCACAAGATATAAAACTACCTTTATGAAAATAATGACATTCGATTTATCTCTATATACAGCAAAGTATAAAGACTGAGAACTGGTAAAGAATGTTTAATTGCTTTTGCAGTCATCGTCAAAAAAACATAAATAAAAAGTGAAATAAATAGCTAAGGTCTGGGGTCAGCAGAATGCAACCTGTGGCTATTCTAGTCTTGCGGAGCCTGTATCTAATGCTTGTCTTTGCATTGCAAATATAAGGAAACGGCCGGTTTCATTACATATCACATCATTGGGTGTGCGGGGGCTAACATTTAGTAACATTTATTTCAGTGAGAACAAGTGTACCATCCAAAGTTCACACATACCCCAGACATTAGAGGCGTTCAGTAGAATAGGTCTATTTTGGCTATTAAACACTTCACAAACGATGAAGTTGTAAAGTTTCCGAGTTGAAACTTTATATATTTTAATAACTCCTCTAAAGACTTTGGTTGTAATATTGCTTCCTCAGTTACGAAAAAACAGCAATGCTTGAAATGGAGAGCTAAGACAAAAAAAAAAAAAAGGGGGGCGGGGGCTGGTTTAGGGCGTAAAATAAAGAGAGAAAAAGTCACAGCTTGACCACATCTAACCTGAGTTTTCACTACATTTGTATAGCAGTTATCATAAGTTTGGTCGAGATAATAGAACAAAAGCTTTACAGAAGGTTATGAATGCAATATATAATTTTGTACGACGCTAGTAGTAGCGTTGGGCTTTAGTACAAATGAGTTTGCGAGAGAGAAAGCATATGCACGAGATAAAAAGCGAAAGTTTTGTTTTTTATGTACATGTTTTTGAATTTTGGTCAATGCGCACAGACAAAAAGAATTGGGAGGAGGGGTTGTTAAACTTCTCAGTCATCGGGGGAGCCATAACATTTTGTTTGTCTTGAAGTCTCTTGCTATGGGGGAAGGGGTGGAAGGAATTATTGCTCACGGGAAAAGAGGGTGTAACGATGAGCCGGTGATAGACTCCATTCCAGGAAATGCGTATATGGTATATAAGTTAAACATTTGTTGATTCCAGAGTGATATACCTTTGGAAATTTTATTTTTACATTTTTGTGTTTGTGTTCCCTGATTAAAAAAGTAATTATGAGAAAAAAAATAACATTTTGGTTTGTTTAAGCTTGTATTTTATATTTGAAAAAAAATCAAAAATAAAATTTATGATTCTTACTCTCTATCGTGTTATTACTTGCATCGTTCCACACAAAGTTCTTGCTGAATCGCATTCTTACAGCTGGAGAGTTCCGTGATCCCGTCTTTATTAGTCGGTGTAACTGATTTTTACTTGTTCAACTAATGCTTCACTTGTTCACCTCCACTTGCCTGACGCAAGTTCGTCTGTAGCTTAGCCACATGTCATTTTATCTTTTATTTTGTCTTTTCATTACCACTTATATTTTGAGTGACCACCTTTGTTTTCTTCAGTGGCGTTCCAGCTGTCCAGCGATATCTGAGCTACAATCTGTAGCTCTCTCTGTGTGTGTGGTGTCTGTGTGCATGCACGTGCGTCTGTTTGTGCATGAATGTATACACGTGTGGAATTAAAAAAAAACAACAACAACCGTATATTAGCAGGTTAAGAAGAAACATCAAGCCTTTGTACTTTGTCTTTGTGGCCTGTTAAAAGAAGTACAATAAATATATCAATAAAAAGATTCTAAATAAACATATCAATAAAAAGATAATTTGAAATATGCTTCATCATGAAGATATCTGAATTAGCAAATGAACTAGAGTTTTAACAAATGTTTGAAGTCTTTTATCAAGATCGGTGACAACAGTCTAACGAACTGAAGACAGTAATTTATTCGAAAACATACGAAAGTGCTATAAAAGCTTTCAGATATTTGCTCAGGCAGCACAGAGGTGTTATTTCTAAACTTTGGCGAGTTTGCAGAAATAATTAGATGAGATAGATATTTCTAGACCCAGTGCAGGACATTGACTAAGCCCTGAAGCACTCAACTGCATGTTGACTTGTACGACCAAAGCCAGAGAAGGGAAATATCAACACAGTATTATTGCTGACTGGACGACATCATGATTTCCAAGCCTCAGAACCTTGTCTTGGAACTGAAAATTTGGATGTAGAAAAATTCTGGAAAAGTTCCTTGATGTGCACTGTCACGGCACGGAGGGTTCAAACAACCTCACACCAGACAAATGCGAGCTCTTTCAACACAACAAAACGATTGCCCCAGCTACACATCATCTTCATTTTGTTATCGAGTGGCTCAGGACTTTACAGACTACAACACAAATACTTATTTGTAAACAACTCGCCTCAACACAACACGGAGGCAAGGACTGGTCATTGACAGAAAACAATCAGCATTAACTCACAGGATGATTAGTATCTGGGAGTAGCTGGCATCAATCAAGTGTAGCCATGGAAGGCATTTAGGAAAGTTGTTTTCTACCCTAATCCACTCACATTCCTAACCTGTCTTGAGTGAAATTTCTTTATGTATATATTTAAATGCCCATAAATTTATTATGATGAGCCCTGTATTCACTTTAATGAATGGAAAACGAGACCCTGCAGCCAACCCCTAAATCCACTTCATTAACAGATAGCAACGACTGACATATTAATGACAGACGATGACTACAAAACCTGTTTACAAGTGGTCTCTCAAACTCCTACACTTCACACCACAAATTCACGCTCAAAAGATTTTTTTCCCGAAAAGTTTTCAAACAACAGTCTTGATGTTTATACCGTGTGTGCAGGCTGTCTCCCACAGGAGCAGCATTGAAAAAAGGAAGCAGGAACATTTTCTCGGAAAAGCTAGTCTGATAAAAAAATATTGATCAAGTGGAAGATGGAAGGCGTTTATACAGTTGGATGACCACGCTGGCGAACACATTATTTGCAGGCACGTGCTCACCTTCCACACTCCCCTCTACCTACAAATTCTTCTTAACCATGGCCCTCTCTTTCACTCCATGTTGGGTGGTCAGTGTGAGTACCTGCTGGGTGGCTAAAGTAGTGTTATCCATAATGTCTAGCCTTAAAATAACTTTCTAAATCATTTCAGCCATGAAAATATTCTGGGATGGTTCGACTCATTACACACTACCTTGTTTCGACCTGCCAAGTACTTAAAGAATAGATAATAGTCTACAGAGGATAACGGGTCATTGAGTGGGAGGTTGAATCCGTGCACAGATGCTTAGAATAGGATTTGGAATTTCTAGCCATCGACTTGCAAAGAAAGACGACTTTTTGTCTCTGGCTCAATATTTATATCAACGGAATGTGTTAGTTTTTACTGGGAAATTAGGTATTTGTCCTCTGTTCCTGCAACTGTATTCCTGTTATTTCTCTGTGTGTCGTAGTGTAGTGGCGGTGCGCGAATTTCGCTGTAAAACTGAAAATGTAAATCGTATGTAAAGTGCCACTTACAAGTTTAAAAAGCCCGTTCTTTCAAAGGTCAAATGCGACAGCTGGTCATTTATGTAAATTTCTTGCTGAAAGTTTCTTTTTAAACTCGAGCAGTTGCGTGATGCGTTGCTAGTCGCGGGTCGTTTGGATGCTGAGCGCTTTGTCCACAGACCTGCCGACTGAGCATCTGACATGTCTGCCAACCTGTGTGATGCTGGATGTTACGATAGTGCTATGACATTATGTCATTGTCTTTGTGAAAGTGAAGACAAGACTGCATTCATAGAGGTAAAATATATGAAAAGGACATCCGTGCTGCAGAAGTCAGGAGGTGTATAACGGTTTTGCTTATTCACCTACGTGTCTATATTTGTAGATGCTAGCTTTTTCTCTACCGATAGTGTCACACCATTGCTTAGATTTTATTTATATTTTTTGTTTGTCACATTTTAGAAGCAGTCGTGATAAGCCTAAGGCAAAAACAATAAAGTTCTACTTGAGCAACAATTTTCTGTCTCGTATCTTCGTTTTTTTTCCTTGAGAGACTCCATTGTTTGCTACTTTCCATGACACTTATATTTACTTAGTTGATAGACAGTGACCTGGCGTGATGGGCCTAAGTTCGTTAAGCTAGTGTTCAAACAAAGAAACATTGACCCGACCTTTGTTCTTGATGTTCAAAGCGCTTTCTCGGACTTCTAAAGCCGCTGTTGGCCGTTGGCGTTCTGTCTGCACGCGAAACGCTCGCGAGGCGGCGAGCAGAGTCCGCGAAGACCTCGTGAAGGAGAGCACACGGAGCGAGCAGGACAGATGGAGAAAGTTCTTGTTTAGAGGCAGGAGGATAAATCATACGAACTCAACTCTGCAGGGTTAACTCATTTTACACGAAATGAGAACTGTAACATCCACATCCACCCATCAATGTCCACAAGTCCACAGCTCGTCCTCGTTTTACTGATGTTGGTCGACAATGAAGTGCTCACATTCAATCAGGTAAGTACAGGTGTGGTTTCAGTTATAACGTCCACCTGCGCCTAAAATAACAGATGAGGAAGTCGATGTTGCAACTGATGTTTCACAATTCAGCGCATGTGAGAACATTTGTATCCCACAGGAATAATTTTTTTCCCTTAGGGAAATATATTTTACCTGTATGAGTGTGAGGGTAAGTCAGGCTGAACAAAATATCGATTGTTGTCTTTCTTCATTTTTTTTTTCGTTGAACGTACCGAGCTGATTGTGCTAAAGAGGGCATGTTCGATTTACAGGTTCGCTGAACATAAATTTTTAAGAGTTTAAAGCTAATGGCGAGGTAAGTAATTGACTGCATTAGAGTTAAGAAGTTGGCACTTTGCCAGTTTTGCCAAAGATGTGCGCGTGCGGGTGCGTGCGTGTGTGTGGGGCGAGGTGTGTGTGTGTGAGAGAGAAATAGAATGTGTGTGTGAGCGTGAGAGAGATGCTAATGAATGGATTAACAAGGGTGGATCGCACAAAACCATTTACCTTCAGCTACTATGAACGGAGTAGCAATGTATGGGTTCCACATACTGCCAACTCTTTCTTAGCATTTCTATTGGGCAATGTAGGCTAAAAGAAGGCGAAAATCAAGAAGTATATCAGAATAAAGACTGACATTCGTTGGTTGCTGTAGAGGAAACAGAATTCGTCTCAGTATTTATTGTAAATCCAAGTTCATTTGATAATAGCAGACACACGAACACACTCCATGCCTCGAGATTTTTTTCTTGTTCTGAAGAACAGTTAGGGAGGTTCAAATCTATCCCCAGTTTGCCACGAGTTTTATTGGAGCTAATGCAGCACAAATTAATTAAAAAAACAAGAAAGGACGATATTCAGCAGTAAATGCATGTAACTGTCTCCTAACTAAAATGAAGAAAGAAGAAGGTAAGAGTCAGACGGAGATGAACAGGTGTCAGCGCCCGGTGAAAAGCTGTCTTTGTGAGCCAAAGAACAGGGATCCTTTCTGGAGGGTCCTGGGTGGCCAGCAAGTGTAGGACGAGGTACGGATGAGCAGAGTAAATACAAATATCTGGGTTTTGGGAGGAAATCTCAAGAGAAGGAAATTTATGCAAAAGACGGTCATCTTTGTACATTCTTGTTTAAAAATGTTTATATCGCACTCAGTAACCAACAAATAGCAATGTTTCTTTTCTCAAGTCGGGTGCTAAGAGGGTGGTTTAATTGCCTCTTATTTCTGCTGCAAGATGGCTTCTTGGAAACTAGGGAAAGGGTATTTGACGTTGGCAGCAGAAAACAGTCGTAAAGCTAATGACAGGTGTGCTTCGGTGATCTACGACAGGTTTGTGACAAAGATGCTCAATTAATATCCCGGCTGTTACTGTTTAACTTGGTAGCTGCTATTGCTCATTAGCAAGTGATTAGCAAGTGTATGTGTTTGTTGTGGACTGGGTCCTGGGTTCTTATTTATTTTCAGGATTTAACATCTATTCACTGGGCTGGCAATAGGAATTTTAAGAGTTCCTTTCGGTCTTTCATTTTCACGCTAGTGAAAAATCTGTAAATAATAATGAAAAACAATAAAATTGCTTGATAGAAAAATTTTCTGTCCTAAAAATCATCCGGCCAGACAGGGAATATGTAACTTCAGGAAACCACCATCAGGTGTTGGTGCCTGGAGACGGAGGTGTGATGGCGGCGTTGTGTACACACAACACTTCATTGCGATTCGCACCCTGACGATGGGTACCCGCGGGGAAACGAGGGCTGGAAGTCCGATTTCATACCCAATTTAATATCCTATTATCTTTCAGCTTCCAAACATGTTATCAGCTTTATGAGAAATCTTTTTTCTCATTTGTTTCCAAGCTTATGGCCAGGAGAGCAACTGGAGAACAGCTTGGGTGTGGTGTGGTTGGCCCTGCTGGGTGCGACATTCTCTGCAAATTGTTTCGGGTGGTGTGGGCACGAGATTGATAAATGCATGGAGGAGATAAAGAAACGGTTTCCTCCAATTTAAACGTTTCTTTCGTGATACGATCAAAGGTTCTACTTCCAGGTAGCGAGTTCTAGCAGTTGTGAGGCAGAGGAAAGGTTGGGTAGGTTGTGCAATACCCGGGGTGTACCGCTTGCTGTTTGGTGCCCCGGTGATTCTGTGTTTACATCCGGGGCTGGAGCGTTGACACGTGAATTCCCAGACTACCGTTGACTGCTTTTTCCTCGGAGTGAATTGGACTGGAGAGTTTCCACTTTCATGAAATTCTAGTTTGGATTTTCTTTCCATAATACGAGACTTTATTTCTTATTTCTGAAATATTAGTATTTCTAAGGAAACCTCAACCAGTTATCCTAGCCAGCTGAATATTTTCCTTGGCTTCGAAATTAAATTAAATTTTTCTAAGTTTTCGAATCAGCTAACGGGATTGGTTAAGCTAGCAGCGACAATGGAATAGTCGCGACTTCTAGAACTTTTGTCCGACTTATTGAGGATTTCATCGCATGGAGAGAACACGATCTTGGGGAGTCAGGACACTAACATCTACCTCTTTAAAAGAGGAAAGGTCAGCCGGTAGTCGCTCTACCTTAGTGCCGAGAAACACATAGATAGTAGGTATATCGCTAGATAGGAAGTGGAGGCGAAAATTTCAAGGTTTGTTCACACGTCTTTGAAACCATTGCAACTGAGACAAACTTCAGGCAATTTTTCCTTCGGCACATTTAATCTTTCTCAACACTTTCATCTTTAAAATAATAAGGAACATTGTTCTTTCCTAGTCCAAGCGTCTTTCATGTCTGGTATTTTTTTTCAGAAACGAGTGCTAGTGCCACCTGAGGAAAAATTTCGGGAATTCAGGCCTGTTGTCATGGAAATTCTGCGGCAGGTGAGGAAGACTTCGGAAAGAATGTACGTATCATAATGGTATGTACAAAAATCTTTTGCTGTCCTCGCAGACATTTAAGGTATGGCAATCAAGTCTAACAAAAGCGTGGGAATAATTAATAATAAGCTTTGGTTGCCAATACTGCTTAAAACACTTCATTTAGATAATAAAATATGGTGAAAATAATGAGACACGATTGTAGTCTAGTCACGCAGGCACTAGAGTGTCATGATTATTTATCAAGTACAAATAAATAAACGTTATGGTGATGAAAGAAACTTTAATAATGGTTGCTATTTGTGAATTTACATCTTCAGAATTGTTTTATGATGAGGTAAATTGGTTCGGTTTACTATCAGGAAGGCTGCATGTATGTGCAAATATGTGTGTGTGTGTGTGTGTGTGAGAGAGACAGAAAAAGCGAGATAAGAGGTAGCAAGAAGCTTTCTACCCGAGACACAAAGGATGATGTGTCTGCCGCAGGAAGCTCCATAAGCTTGAAGTGGTGTCTAAACACAGCTTTTACTCTGTGATAACATGACAAAGACAGGCATTGACAGTGTTATCACTACAGCTGACACACCCTGAACTCTTGATCGAAACCGTTTGTCAGGCGACGAGAAAACAAGCAGACACAAAGGTGAAGGTGGAACTCTTCAAGTATTTCAAATATCAGTCGTTTCAGGCCAGTAGTTTGGGACAGAACTTGCCGTTTTCTATGTTTCTCTAAGATTTTTTCCGCTTTCCTAAGTATCTAAGCTAAACAAAATACGATGTTAAAATGTAGAAATGTTGTGTCTCATGTTTCTTTTACGCGGCTTTGCAATTATGTATCTTCTGCTGCTAACTCTTTGCCTACCCCAGGATACCACACTGGTTCTGGCTGTGGACAATAATGGACATGACAATAATTTGTAATAGTAAGGGCTATAATCCCATCACCTTGCCAGTCTCTCATTTACACAATTATTTTAACATGAATGAATAATAAACTAATCGAGCCATGCAGGCACTTTTTAGCACAAATCGGATAATGCACGGGTAGGTAATAAAATAGGTGTAATTAAAACAGCAAGTCATGAATACTGTAAAATATCTATTGAGACCCTTGTCATGGAGTACATCGGATTAATTAATGATGGGCGATTAAGAATAGGTGTATGCATATCTAGACCTGTACATCGTCAAAATCCCCCCATTCAAATTTTTCTGCTCCATCTTTCAGAATAGTCGATCAGTGGCATGAGTTTGGTTTGAGCTTCTTATGAGGTCTTGAAAATAAGTGAAATGGTCAGTGCCAAGTGCAAGTTGAAGTTTGGTGTGAATGGTCAAGCTGTCACTAGACACCAGTCAACCGTGAAGGTTGGTAAGTTCAGTACAAAATTTTGTACTTAGTCCAGTGCTTCTTGGGATCACAGTGCAACCCTCCTTGGTTATTATGCGTGCGTGTTTCCACATCGTTAATTTTTCAAATCTGTGCATCCAGGTGCAGGCATGCATGTGCGCTTTTAATCAGTGAACCGTGAATTCATGATAATCAATTTCATCTGATTAACAAGCATGAGAAGACAGGAATGTAAAATGTAATACAAAATTAGAAGTTTCCCCAACCATAGTTTCTGCAAGCTGTAGGTCTACCCTACTGATGGTTCCCAGAAACAATATTTTGTTGACTTAGAGATGAAAGGCAGAACTACTGAGATGATAAAACGATGATCTCACTCTCTTGGTAATGAACCACCCGACTCACTGTGAAAGACTTGGAGCTCGAGGACATCAAGAGAAGAATGTTGCTATAGGTGACACAGGGATTTCCAAAGTCAGTTTATTTGTTGTAAAATAGAGATTCAGATGTTGAGCAGACCCACGATTAATTGTCACCTCTTTCTCAGCGGTACTTCAAACAAATAAGTGAGTATATCTTCACTAACCTTTTATTCATAGACGACTCGTTTGCTGATGGCGGAGTATAAGGCAATCGGTTCATTGACATTGTGTCGGGACGATGGGGAGGACATGTAGTCCAGAAACCGAAAGAATTTTGCTGGAAAAGAAAATGGTCGATTACTATGTCAAGGTTGGAGAGCTCTCGACTGCATTTATGATTACTCGAAGTTTTTAGGCCGAGAAGAATCTGAAGCAAAGAAAGGAATTTGAAAATGTTAGAGGCCGTCTACTTCCTCTAATAAATTATCAATAACATCAAGCGTTTGCTGTCAAAAGAGTCTCAAAGAAAGATTTTGCTTTGTTGAAACAAATTACCCGATACCACTAGCCTGAGGTCTACAAACAACTACAAGCACAATAAGACAGGTAACAATGTTGTTGAAATTGCTGGCAGTGGGCAATACCTATCCCTGGCAAGCATGATGCTGCCAATAAATTAATACAGTAATATCGTCTCTGCTCATTTCCTCCAAGATCCAAACCTGGCGCCGCACACAGATTGTCTATTCGTAGCTATTCCCTACCGTCTGTTTCTGTTGCACAGTTAGTGTTGACAAGAATTGCAAGAAGCAAGCTTCTCCTTATTGAAGACTCTGCTGGGAAATAAAAACACGTTCTTCAGCGTTGCTAAGAAACGTAAGACAAATACTGCTTCAGCAAAGACAGGACATGTGCTGTCCATCAATATCCGCTTATTGTCGTCACGATCGTCTGTTGACTTTTTGAGTTTGCTGCTAGATGCTGAACTCTAATGTCAGCGCCAATGCGTTGAATGGGACAGTAAACTCTCTTCTTCAGTGTCCAGGAAATGGCAGCGACCGTTTGAACATTTTAAACAGTTTGCTCACTAATGTTTGTAAAAAAAAAGATTAAAAAAAAAAAAATTAAAATGCTTTTAAAATAATTCGATGGGAATCACTCACACAGGTAGAAAGTTTATTGCATAAATTAACATTTAAGAAAATAGAAAATCGATTTCATTAGCTTTTTTGTTTTATTTTCATGAACGAGTTTCATAATGCCATCGAACGTTAAATTTTGTCATGCTGACGATGCTTGATTGCAGTTGACTTCTAGTCGATCGGTTAGATTTACCTGTGTTTCCATGGTTACAACTTCATCATCTTTTCTAGCATGCCGTATCTGATTTTGGCCTTCGTTGTATTTTTTCTGACCAGTAAGTTCTTGCACAGGTGGCGCTCATGCACTCAGTCGCTGCCCTCATTAAACCCTGTGACGTGCAGGTCATTAGGCCAGCCATCGTGATGGCATTGTAGTAAAAGCTACTCATTAGATGTTAACAATGTAAATGAGAGTGTTCCATCGGGTCTGGCAGACAGGAAACGATTACAGGACAAGACACTTTTACTCCTTTAATTTAGATAGACAGAATATCGATTGTCGTAACGGCGCGTAAGTGAACGTTCATTATGTTTATCGCTCAGCCCTAACCCATCTTTCTCCTCCCTTACGAAGCAGCATGCTTGTTCTGGAATGATGAACTACTTGCAGAGACCTTAACAGCAAGGTATGTAACACGCCAAGGTTGGTGAGAAAATCTATCTCCGTGATTTCCAGCCCACCTGTCTGTCTGTCTGCTGAGCATGCTTATCTGTGTGTCTGTTTGTCCTTGTTTGTCTACATGTCCTTCTCTGTTTGATTATCTTGTAGGTTTGTACGGTATTTATCTCATGCGTGTGTGTGTTTGTGTTTTGTGTTTGTGTTTGTGAGTGCGCATACGCGTTTAGTTATGAATTCGTACGTTTCATCTCACAATCTCACGTGTAAAAAAAAAAAAACACTTTTCTGCTGGCATATTTCGGCCTTCTCACAGAACTATTAACATTATAAAAGAGCGATGTACGTCTCCTGGTAGCAAGCTTATTACTCATTAAAGAGAACCTTGAAACTCCGTACTTTGCCTAGCAACCAACCCACTATACTTGCTTAGCTGTCATAGTTATGACCTGTTGACCTATCTTGACCTAAAATATAAACAAATGTCGTTTTGAGTTACTAGAAACATCGCGTTTAAATAATGGTCCCTTCAGGTGTTTTTTTCCCCCGTTTCTAGTTGGTTTCATTACTAAAGGCAAATAATGCGTCTTTAACAAGGGAGACTACCTCATTTTTACAAAATCACAAAACAAGCGATTTTGTCCCCTTAACCGCGCTCGTATGCTAGGAATACTGTAGTATGAGCACAACATACAAATGATCCAACTAATTTAAATAAACTATGAATAACGCAAGGAGAATATTTTAAGAATTATAAATAAAAAACTTATTTAAATTTATTTGATTGTAATATTACAGAATTAATGAATTAATAGCTGGCAGCGTGACCTCGCTACTTCTATAACAGAGGAGGAGAGCCTTTTTTCCTCCAAGGGTCATTTTGATATTTATTATATTTATGACATCACTCGTGGTGCCTACAACATTATCTACTTAAAAACTAGCCTGCTATATCTGGTCAAGCTGTACTTTTGCCAGTGTGTTAACGCTGACAACATGTACAATCCCAGCATGCTTGGCACCGTTGTCCTCTGAGTCACCGCAATCCGCCTTTTCGTAATTAAACTGTCAATATGAAAAGCAGAGACATACACTGTTTATATTATGTAAAATATATGTCTATAGTTAGAAAATTTCTAGACGAGATAAAACCCTTTTTCCTAAAGACCATGTTCTGCTTGTGGTTAATGATAACAAAAATAATCGTGACCATTTGATTTGATTTGACACTTGTAGGTATGAGCTGTACACTAAATTACACTTCAATGTCGACGATTATTTTTTTTTTATGAGGTAACATTGTCAAAGAACCCTATACGTACAAACAGCAAACAACAAACCAGAAGTGGTCTACCCTTGGCTTGGGGTAAAGGTCACATATTTCTCCACAATCGTCCACACAGACTGCAGGCAGCCGGCGAGAAGCATACCTGTTATCCCGTTATGTACTCATATGTGTCCTGTCTCTCCCATAATTGACATTCATTGCTTGTCCATCGAAATTTACTTCATTATTATTCACTCAATATAGAAAGCGAGTCATCAGCAGACAATACGGAGCCAATATTTAAATGTGGATTTAAGGACATAAAGCCGTGCTACACTGTTGGGTGGATGATAAATGTGTATGATAATAGGTAAATGTAATTATTTTATGAATGTACATGAACTGTTTAACAAGCTTAAAACCATCTCATTGATCTTCCGATAGTTTGTACAATAAATCAGGTAATTGCTGGTTCTTTCATTCGTTTCGTCCGTTACTTTGGTCTCTCCCGCCGTCGATTTTCTCTCTCTCTCTGAGCCTCGCTGGTCAATAGAAATAAAACCTTTGGTTCAGTGAACTGTGAAAGCCATTAGGTCATCAAGACTGAGGAGTATAAATGCGAAATACATACATGAGCTCCCGTGACAAAGCAGGGAATAACGAATTCTTGTAGCCCTGTGAATTATGTCGATGGTAAACAGATTTTACATTATTGCTAAACCCGATTATGGACGCTGCGGTATGCGATATTCCCAGGAGACAGTTTGTGGTTATCTGAGATGTTATGAGGCTGGGCGTGTGTCAATGCACCATTTGCTCGTCACGGGCGCCTGGCCAGGAGCTCATGTACCTGTGAGGAAATAAATGCGGTCACACAATTATAGCAATCGAAAATCATAGATGACACCAAGCGGGTGCCACATTTTTCTGTTGGAATGATTTGGACCTGGTCTACGCATGCGCGAACATTCAAACGCGGCTGGCAGCTTAACACACTCTGACCTCAGTTGTTGTCTGCTCAGTCATTCTGTCCCAAACAAAAGCAAGCACTTAAGCTTTAACCCTAACCTTAACCCTAAGCCATCTTAATTACAGACGAACGCACACAAAATTCATTGCATTCTGATCTCAGAGAAATCGAACCCTGAGTCCGTCTATGTGTGTGTGTCTGTGGCTATATTTACATGCTTGTTTTTGCATCCTGTAGAGCGTGCACGTGTGGACATTTCTGTGCACGTGACCATGCGTGCGTGAGTGGGTATGGGTGAGTAGGTTCTGATGAACTGATGGCCGAAATGGCTGGAGCCGGTCTCTTCGCTGCATTATTAATAAATGGACTGGACACAGACCCCAGGGGTGACTAATTTTCTACGGACCAACGAACTAATCTGCTGTCGGTGCAACATACAGAACTACATTCACAATATATGGCCTGCTTTATGAACAATACCCGGATGGTTCACGCTGCGTGCGTAATTATCTGTTGCCACCAGTGTTGCCCTCGTTGCCGAACTCTGGCGCGTGTTTCAACCTCCACCCTGTGTCACAGCACCATGCCGACAATGGGTGTGTCTTCTACTTTCACCTTCTAATGGTCGAGGGCTGGCCAGTTCCCCCGGTCACTGCAAGTTGCAGGATGGAAAGGTTACAGGACTGATTAACTGTAAGTTTAGATAGGTGATGGCAGTAGTTGGCACAGCTGTGAAGAACTGAAGTGATTGAGGAACAATGAACAGTGTAGAGAACAGTTCAGTTATTAATCTTTAGTCTGTACCGACTCCTACCAGTACAGAAAGCACTTTGTAAATATCAAAACATTGCTCATGTAGGTGATGTGAAAAGGTTGGGCATGTTTGGGAGAAAGGATCATCAAGTCCATTCTAACAGCAGCAGTCACGTGGGATCTCGCGAGAAAAAAAAAAAGGACACGAATTCTGCGTTACAAACTGGCCTGCTCAACAAACAAATAACTTACAAATGTTTAACTACAACATTTCTGCATTAAAACTAATGTCGTGGAGGATCACGTGACAGTCTGCTGCTGCATTGACTCAGTCAAGTCTCGCGAGAAGCAATAACATGTCACGTGACGTTCCGACGTATACTCGGTGCACGCAGGGTGGCCTGCTGACGTAGGAGACCTGTTGCTGCCTGGCATCGAGCGCGATGTCTTTCAACTTCTCTTACTTCTGAGAGCTTTTCTTGTGCTGCCTGCAACCAAGCGAGCTGCTATAGGTACTGGCAACCTGAGCCGGATGTACTGGCGCGCCGAGAGTGATAGATGAACCCGGGGTAATGATGATGACGTCACTGGGGTGGGAAGGATGGTCGCAGTCTTTGGCAAACAGTCTTGGAGGCCGGGGTGGCCACCTGCAAATGTCGTTAGGTTGCCGAAGCCACACACACACACGCAGAAAAGCTCGGCGATAAACAGAGCAAGTAGTACACGAGTGTGTCGACTACAGCAGGCACCAGACCTTGCACACAGCAGGATGATGCGATAACCGAGAAAAAATGTACCAAGGGGGGTTAAAACTCAGGAAATATTATTCTATGTTCATTGAAAAAATTAAATGTCCTGTCGTCCTCGAAAGAAGTACATCTGTCCGCTCAAACTCCTTCAGTACAAACAACAGTGGCCAGGAATAAAGAGCTAAGACTATGTAATAACTAAAAAAAGTAAGAAATTTTATTGTCGGATACTTTAACGAGTACATGGGACACCTCTTCATAACTATTTGTTTCATCAATAGGCGTGGCTACATGGAACCTCAGTCTGTTTTCTTGCCTTTTTTTCCTCTTTGTTTGTTTGTTTGTTTTTTGTCTCTCTGTTGACATAGAAACTGCTTTATGAAACTCGAATAATGAGAAATGGACGTCACAATGCCAGTAACTTTGAAAATAGCCTTCAAGGGTCAGAACAAATAACGAGAGCTAAGAGCAAAATAAACAGAAAGCCAGCCCTTGTCAACATGTCGCGTCTACATGTCTAGTCTTCACGACAAAGCAAATGAAAAACATTCTCCAGGTCTTTATTTTCTTCGTGAAAATATTTGTATAAAAAATAATCTGTCAAATCATCACTTTTTATCACCAAAATATTGAAGTTATTTTGAGTTTATTCTTGATTCATCAATGGTTAGTGAATCGACGGTTGGTGTGTTTGTAGTTTGTACTGACTACACTAACATCACGTGGTCCTGAGAGGCGTACCGAGTGTCAGAGAGTAGTCACTCAACTTATTTCTCTTGTTCATGCAACTTCCAGTTGAGTGAGTTGAAGATAAAGTTGATTGCGAGCAGGTACATGCTGCTAGCTGGTGGCTGGTGCTGTCTGCTAAATAACAGACTTTATCGAGTTGCAGCAAGTGCTTGCCTGAAGTGTCCATCGCGCAAATAACGGGATCGATCACCTGCACCAGCGTCTTTGTCGGCACGTGCAAGGTGGCGCGAGGTTGGGGCTGGAGTTCATCAACCTGACGGATAGACTGCTGGGAAGCTGGCGGTGTGTAGGCTGCAGCTAATCAAGGTGATGTACAGGTTGTAGCTGCTGCTGGTGGTGTGTAGGCTGCTGCAGGTCAGTCTGATGTTTAGAGCTCAGCTCATCTGCCGACATGCAGGTAATCAGTGTGAGCTGGGGTACTTGAAAGGATGAAAGCTACCCGGCACCCAGAGCAGGAAATCACTCGGCTTGGTAAATGAGATGAGCAAGGAAGCCAGCAGCTGTAAGTCTAATAGACAAGGGATCAAGAACTATCTAAAATGTCCACAAAACGAAATGGCTTTTCATTTTAATCAAAATAATCCTTCCCATGATTTTTCACCAAGAATGGATGTGTGTTAATCATCTGCACAAAGATCTTACCCTGAATTGATTATTCCGTTTATTTCTTTGATTATCATATATTGTTGTTATTTAAAGTGAAAATAATTATTTTTACACATTCTTCTTATTATTTATTTTTTTTAATCACCAGTTAGACAGTGTTAGGCCAATCCCAGAGTCCTTGACATTGTGTGAAGAGTGCTGTTCAGTCAACACCTGACTACATTCATATCATGGATGATTCTCACAGCCACGTCAGCTCGTAAAACACACGAGTGCTTGGCACCCGGTTGCTAGCACCGCGGAGCTTGATAGCCGACATCCGAGGAGTGAGTTGTTGAACAGTCTGCTACAGGATCAGCAAGTAGCTATAGCTATACGATATTAGCTATCCATTGCCTTTAGTCGACTCTACCCCATACCTACCCTCCTCTGGTAGCAGGATGTGTCTGGAGCGTATTTCTTGCTTCACTGCGCAGGACTGAAGGTTTGATGGAGAACCTTAGTGCTTGCGTCGATACATCAGATAGTTCCAGTCTTAGATATGTATATATATACCTCACATCGGGAAAAATACTTGTATCGTGCGAATGATTGTGTGTGTGTGTGAGAGAGAGATAAAGAGGAATAGGAATGAGTGCAAAAAGCTTGAAAAACATGAAAGCCCGATTGGTCGTTCTTCTGCACTTGATGGCGCGGTGGGGCCGCTTACAGTTGTAATGGCTTTGAATGGTCTCTGCCGCTTGTCTCCTGCTTGTAGGAGAGACCGCAGCTTCTTTCTTCCCCCAGTGCTTTCTGAACTCGAGATCGTGCACTTCACCTAGCGGCGCAGGCAGCTTGCGAGGCTCCTATGTCATTGATTTGGATGTAATGACTTCATCGGCGGCTGTTCGCGAACGAAGGAAGAGCCGCCATCAAAATGATTGCTTGGCTTCAGGCGGCCACTTTGAAGTCGCTCGCTCAACGCCCATGTCTATGGCTAAGGAGCATAATCTACAGACGGCACGAACGACAGGAGTAAACAGGGGGAGGGAGGAGAGAGGAAAAAGAGAAAAGGAGAGTAGTGATTAGAAAGGGAGAGAAGCGAGATTAGGAAGGAAGAGAAGAGTATAGAAAGAAGAGATGAGAAGGGAAGACAGGAAAGGATGTGAACGAGTAATATTGGGAAGAAAAGAACTTAGGGACAGACAGGTTAGGGAGAAAAATTTGGCTAGGAAGAAGAGAGAGAAGAACTTATCAGAGGAAGGAATAACTAAAAAGGGGAAGAGAGAGAGAGGATAAAGATGATAAAATGAGTCTAAGGAAAGGTTGAACAGTACGCCTCGTTGCATGGAAAGATGTCGGATAAAAATGGTGTCTTCAGTTGCAGAAGAATCAATGTATTGCACATAATAATTTATGATTTCATGTGTCGTCCTGCGGTCTTCACTGGTGCAGTGAGTACAACTGTAGTACCCTTGTTCTTCATGGTTCGCTGCTTTGGGGAGAAAGTGCTTCCCTTACTAGGGGAAAAACTGTATCACATATAGAGAGTGTCCCGAGATGAGATCTGAACCCAGGGCCTCTCTCTCTATTGGTGACAAGCAAGTGTTTTGACCACAACCCCACCGGACGCCTCTTTCTTTCAGATGATGGCACTCACATGAAATGTTCTCATCGTAGACACGTGCTGGTCCCCGAGACAAGGAGACCATCAGTTCCATCAAACTACTTCTCCCGGCGTTTTTTATCGCTGATGCGGCGTCTGACAGATAAAAGAGACCCGGCTGTTTACTCGAGTGTAACAAAAACATTTTATTTGTCCAGAATGGTGGCAACAGGCAAAATGTCACCAGAAATGTCGCAGGTGGTTAGTAAGGACAGTGTGACAAGACTGAAATAAAATGTTGGTGAAAGAACATGGTGATAAGACCACAACAGGTGGTTGGTAAGGATAGTGAGACTAGACTGATGATGGTGATGATGGTGCGGCAAGTGCGGGGCTGCAAGGATAGGGCACACTCATGACACTCGCTATGGAGGGTTTAATTGCCAACTGTTTAATTGTATAACTCTATAATTGCATTATTATAGAATTGTCCTCCCTAACCTGTGCATGGGAATCTCACCCATTCACACACCCACCTAGACACGGAGGGGGGAACATTGAAGGAAGAGGGTAGACTGGCTTGCCGCTGGGTTTCCCAGTAATCGAAATCTGTTGCAGGCAGGAATAATAATAATAAAAAAAAAAATTACGGGCGGGTATACAGCTCAGGCATTACGGGTAGATTAATATAAAAATTCAGCAATCACGACATCTAAACAGCGCTCAGAAAACAAGATCGTAAAATGTTTGTTGACAAAGACAGCGAAGACGGGAAGGTAGAATAAGTGGCGGAGGCATCAGATGGCGGGCGTCAGGAGGCACAGGCACAGCATTGTAGGCCTGTACACAGACGTCAGCAAGCACGCCACCAGGCGGAGCTGTACACTATGTAAACAAAGCATTGGCATTTTTTTCCCGGGCAATTTACACTCCCCTGTTTTATCTCGACAATCAGGCCCACGGACTTCTTCGTCTCTTTTATGTTAAAGGCCGATATTAATCAGAGGAGAAAATAAGTCTCAGTCCTTTGGCAGAAAGAAGGCAGGCAACGAGTAATACTTTTTAAAAAATACGGTTTTATTTCTGGCTTCCTCTGTCTGTCTATCAGGCTGGCTGGATGGTTATGTCCGCGTGTCTTTGTCTGTATTCTGTTCATGACAGATAAGCACATTTTTTAACAGTCATGATTGGTCTACTGACGCTTACACAGACACATAAAAAGACAATAACCTCCACAATTGAACAACACAGATAGAATTCGAGTAAACAAGATAATCTCAAGGAAAACATCAGCATGACGTGAAAAGAAAACAGTGTTTGTGTGCAAAGTGCGAATATTCGGTTACCTGAGCGTCAGTGTCACGTGACCGGGCTGATTGTCTCTGGTTACCTGAGACAGAGAATTAGGCCAGTACCTCGCAGCTTTTTTTGGAAAACGGGGGTAAGTGGGAAGGGGGAGATGAGAAGAGAGGATGAGGAGGGCGGGGGAGAGAACTCTTGGCATGTTGCCGACCTCGTCCTGGGCTGTGGCGCAAGACAGGGGAGTTAATCTGCTCCATACGACGGCTGCATGGCATTCGTTCAGCGGCTGTGGTTGTTGCTGCTCTCGCTGGCGTCTGCTTCCCGGCTACTTTACAACGACCGACGCCCTTTGGAAGCCTCATCTCCGCGTACACACTTACAAACAGCTCGTGTGTACCTATGTGCATGCGTGTCCACAGTCATGCGTGTCTTTGTAGGGTGGTGGTCGTGGTGGTGGTACTGGTGTTGGTGGAGGTGGTGTGTGTGACCGACTATTCTAGGTTAACAAATCCACAAACACCAGCATCCCTAAAGAAAAAAAAAAAAAAACCAGCCCCGAACAAACCCATCGTGAATATTCTCATCGCCGGGGTGATAATGAGGAGCCGCGGCATCTGCTGATGTAGTCGCCTCCCTGTGCACTGATGCGAATTTGATGAAGCTATCGTAACAACAAACACATGGATCGAGTAAGAAATGCAATATTAATCAGCAAACACATGGAAAACCAACACCATCTCATGCATGTGGTGGCAAGGGCGGTGTGGTGATGGTGGCGCGGAGTGTGAGGTAGACGAGGGTTGTCGGGGCTCACACTGATGACGACCAGATATGAAGGAAAGAGGAGAGAAACACAATTACCCTTGAGGGCTTTGTTTTGCTGGCTATCGTCTCGCGAAAACATGTAAAACATTTATTTCATCCTAAGAGGATTTGGAAATTACAAATATTAGATTCTCTCGTGGTAAGAGTGTTTTCGAGATACTACTTGTTTTGTTTCGCCACTTGCCTCTTCCTCATCCTTTTTGCGTCTTTTTTTTCTTATTCAACACCATTCGTCAGTATTTTGTATCACGCACACGAGGTTTATGGAATTTACATCCAGTAAACATTACCGTTTGGTTAAAAACAAACTTTCATGCAAAGGATTTATTGTTTATTTTAAATTGATGTAGATTATACTGATAATCTTTTATTTTGTTGCGAAGATTAATGCGCTGTTGGAGGCATTTGATAAACGAGAGCTAAACTGTCTATTGTTCTACTGTCCACGTGATCACGTGACGTACATGAAAAATATTTTTTTTTCGGCCGAGCTATTTTCCTGTGAGAGAAATTGTCTGAACCATGTCAAACTAATCGCTTCCATCTTCATCCATGTATACACCGCGGTCATGTTGCAGCCAGACACACCTGGGCAGTCTGATTACCTGTCATGCTATGTGTCATCATACTAAAAACCGTCTAGTCGCATGGATTTTTTGTGTGTATTTTCCCTGCTCTCAAGGGTAGAATTGTTGGTTGATTACGGTTGATAGGTTGATTGATTTTACCTACTTTCAGCCGATCAGGGCGGGGGGCACAAAATTCTTTAGACACGACTAACTTGTCCTGGCGGGTTGGGCGAGTGCCGCAGCTTGTGAAGATACAAGAGCCAGCCGTCTGCCAACCACCAGGCAGGGACGTGAAAAGTTCAATGAAAACAGCCATCACTCCTCCCCTCCCACCATTCGCAGGTCTGTGTGAATGCACGTGACATCTTGTGCCCGGGCACGCCTTGCTGCCATCTTGCAAGAAACTTTTCTTTGAAAGTCTGCTCGGGTGGAATTTGTGGTAGCTTTTGGAATAACGGGGCTGAGCTCAGAATAAAATCCGAATGAATAACTTCTTCACGTTTTCGAGATTTAAGGCTACCATCACCATCATTCCCAGAAAGAGGTTAAACCTCTGAAATATCCTACCACAGACATGTATATGGACTGCTGTCTGTCTGCCGAGACCAACGCTTAGACTCTTGCAAAGTTCTCCGCTGCTAGTCTCGGCGAGCCTCAACAATGAATGTGACTAAACCGGAAGCTTTGTACACTCCTGCCTCGTTTTAGTAGTGAACTGGAAAAAAAAATCGTCTGCCAGCAGTCCAGAAATACAAGTTCGTGGTCTTAATATGTTACCAAAAAAGCTTGTTGCTGATACGCACGAGAGGTCTGTCGGGAGAGATCCACGACAAAAAGAAAGGAAAAAAAAATGATCAAGAGAATAAGAAAGGAAGCAGTCATTCAGTAAAAATGCTGTTCACTGACAACAAATCCAGAACCAATCCATCTCTCACATTTACAATGCATTTGTACCAATTCTCGCCACACGTACAAGGGACGTGGTATTTCAATCGACAGACATAACGAAGGAGGAATGATGGAGGTAAAGAGCAACAGGTGATCTGCTGACATTTGAAACATTTTGTAGAATGAGAGAAAGAGTCGCAGATCAATTGTTGCTATGGGGCTTTTGTCCTCGCCCTCTGAACCTGACCTCTTTACTGACGTCACAGGAGAGGATAGCGAGGGTTAGTCACGTGCGTTTTGTATTTATGCGTGGGAACTCTTTTCTGCTGAAGGTGACAAAGAACTTTCGACAACAGTTTTATTGCGCTACTCAAGTTTAAGTAGGTAATAGAAAAGTAAAAACTGGAGCATCATTTTTAAAATGTTGAAACAGGGTTGCACTCTGCCATTCGAATTTATTTTTTAAATTGAGAACATTTAACAAGGAAAAGGTGAGAGAGAGAGAGAGTGGGAAGAGCACAGATGTAGAGTTAATTCCCTCGCATACTTCATTCTAAGCAAATGTTCGCTCAAATCTCACAAAACTAAACCACCTCCCGTTTCATATGTCATCATCATTGAACATCTTCTCAACTCTGAATTCCCAGCTTGTTGCCATGATGCCTGGTGATCTCTAACAGCATGGATCAACACCCGCCATCGTTGCTTTTAAGAAACCTGTGATCGCTCTGGCACAAGGTGTTGTTGAAAAGAATCACTGAAGTTTTTTCAGAGTGAACACAGCTTTGAGTCTTAGAGGTCTACACTTACCAACAGGTTTTTGAAGAAAATTATAGCAACATTTTTCAGTGAAAGAGATGTAATTAGCCAAAGTACTAAAGATTGAAAATATTTCTTCTTGTCCATTCTCTCCTTCTTGTGAAAGTGCGATACAAATAGACTAGTGATTGATTGGCTAATTGCTTTCTTGATTGTTAGGTGGATTAATATGTGTGGTATGAGGATCGTGTTACACCAGAAAAAATTCTATGAAATACTTGTAAATAGTAATGAAGTGGATGGCACTTGTGGGGAGCTAGTTCCAGGTAAGAACTCTGGTTTGCTCAATAACACATGAACTGATATATAATATTACAGCCTCACTACCAACTACATCAACCAAATTATCGGTGATGAAGACTATAGATACGTGGCGTGTTTAGCAGAAAATCTTCGGCAACTGGCAAGAACACTAATCAATGGTTGGTGGGAAATCAGCCTCACAGGGGGCCATGGCTTGTCCCCGAGGAAAGAAAGAGCACAGAAGATAAAAACAAACCAAGAATTATGCAAAGTAGAGAAGCAATTACCTACAAGAACACCTCGTACCCCTCGGGTCACGAGATCGAAGCCTAGAAATGCAGGAAGGAGATTGCTCTCCCTGACCTTTTGATTCCCCGCTTTTCTTGTTTTCGTGGAAAAGAACTTACAATGCTTAGCTTTACCATAAATTGCTTATTGTTCCTCCTCCTCCTCATCATCATCATCTGTTTACCTTGACTTCATTAGCTTGTCTAGGATAGTTACACATTTTAAAAAAAATTAAATGTAAGTAAGAAACAATAAATTAAGAAGAATTATGTTCGAGGACAGCAATATTTTCTCACTGTGACATCATCTAATGCTTGAAATAACTCTTTCTTTCTCTCCCTCTCTTCTCTTCCCTTCACATTCTTTTCCGACTCACACCCCGTTAAGACCTCATTAAAGCTGGAATGACTCATTAACTTTCATAATTAAGAAGGAAATTGCGAAAACAAATCACAAGCGAGGAGTCGTGACACGGTTCATGCACACAACCTGCACGTGCAGGCTCGTTCTCTCACTCACAGTGTGAGGAATGCTGAGGTCAAGGGGTGCTTGACGAGTACGAAGACACGTGAGGTTGAAGTTCTCAGACAAATCTTCTGTGAAAGCTCTTGCCTCATTTATTTCAATTTATTTTATTTTATTTTGTCTGAGAGTGTTGGAATGCGTGACTAATTTAGTGTCGGGTTAGCCTCAGCTTCTATTTCCGTTTCTTGAAGGAATAGTCGAGCCTTTTCCTTTCCTCCCATCCGTTCGTCTTTCATTTGACACGAGTCTTTTATTTGTTCTTCCTTTTTTGTTTGAGCTTGTTTCTTTGTTTTGTTTTCCTTGTTGCTTATTCATTTGTTTGTTCGTTCTTTGTGCTTTCCTTACTTTTCATTGTGTTTTTTTTTTTTTTGCTCTTTTGTATTTTATTTGTTGTTTATTTTTTATTTTTTATTTTTTTTTTTGGGAGTTGGGTTGAAGTTTATTACAAACCGTTGGTTTCGATGGAGGATTCGGTGGATGCAACTGATGGATTTAACAGCCGAGGGTGAGTTTGTTGTGAACTAAATGCCTGGAGACTCATTACAATATCATGCCAGCTCCGCCTACACGCGCACTTCTCCTTGTTTTCTCTTCATCCTCCTCTCTCCCAACCTCGTCACAGGCATTTCAATCGGTCCTTCGGGAAAATGAAGCTGACGAGAAGATCACGAAATGCAGACATTGGCAGGGGTGATGGTGGAGTGGAAATGAAGGAATGAAGTAACAACTTAGCAGCAGACCACTGAGTTCTGTAGTTGGTTCTGTCAGCATCTTCACCAGCTAAAAGCTTTGTGCCTCGAGCGGAGACCAGAACTTTCTGTATCACAAACTTTTTCTTGTCTTGGTTCAGCTTCCGTGTTCATGCTATTTCAAGTATTGTGCTCGATTTATTTCGACTTTTAAATGAGTTAATTTATGACTGAGCAATGAAAGGCTATGATTACAACCCGTGATGACAGATGAGACTAATTTACGAGAAGGGATGATATTAAAACGAAGTTGATATGAAAAACTCCTCCTCCCCTGGCTGACACCGCACTCGCCACGCTTCACAAACCCGTTATTGCAAATATTTGACGGATGCCTGTAACCCTGCCTGCGACCATAAATATTTGTGTGTTTGACAGGAATTATTCTGTCTCTACATCACATTTCAACCCACAGCTTCGTGAGCGTCAGTCATCTTGTTTTAATGGCGGTCTCCCGAGCTCTCAACACAGGGAAAGAGGTACATCGGGTGAAGTCTTCAGTTACGGTAGCTGCTAAATAGCTAGAGAGGATATATAATGATGCTTGCGAACCCATCGCCGCACACCCCGACTTCATGTCCATCACAGTCAATACCCAGCGTTCTGCAGTTCGGGTATCTCTAAACACCTGCCTACTTCTGAATGCAGGCCATATTCTTCAGGTCCATGTCTTTTTTTTGTGTCAGCTTAATGAGCATCTTGGAGCCTTGGTAACCAGGTGTTTCTAGGTTACCTCGCTAACCGGTCGCTAAATGAATATACGTTTACCTTTTCTGTCCATCCATTGCAATCAGTCACCATTTTGAAAACCTCATTCCGAAAATAAATTAATTTTATTTAAACAACCCTTGTTCAAACTCTTCCACTACCTTCTGATCACATAGTAACGGTTGGCCATCGACCTGCACGTGATTGGACAAGCAAACAAAATGGCGGAGAAGAGCAGATTATACAGACATTCATGAGTCGCGTGTATGGACCATCAGGACCAGACAACTCTTCCTGGCCTGCCCCGTGGCGGTCCGTCGTCCTCTCACATCAAAACCACAAACTATCTTAAGGTCCACAGTGCTGTCAATAAAGCTGGTTATTATGGGATGGAGTTGCTGCTGTATCACATCTGTAGGACGCTCAAGCTGCGACTTTGTGATGAAGGCGGGTAAATACAGTAATCGTGTTTAGAGGGGAACTGCCCAACTTTTTCAATCTTCTCCGCTGCTGGGTTTTGAACGGCCAGGCCGCAGCGAGTAAGCGGCAGTCAAAGAGTTAATCCACTTCTTGTGGCTATAAATAGAAGGAGCATCAATGGAGGAGGGCGCTGCTGCCGTCTGTGTCAACTCACGTGCGCTCCTAACGCAATTACACACAGAACTGAGCGCCGAGACTTCCACAGTGATTTCAGCGGCCCATTCCTCTTTCTACACCCTGCTATTGCCCCTTCTTCTCTCTCTCCTGGTCTGTGCTCGCTCTTCCTTCGCCTGTCACGTGTACGAATGTCAGGGTAGATTTGTATGTACGGGTGAGATTTTATGTAAATTATGTATGCATAAGTTTGGTTGGTTGTACGTACGCGCGTTTGTGTGTTTGTCTGTCTGTCTGTCTGTCTGTCTGTCTGTCTGTCTGTCTCTTTGTGTGTAAGTGTGTGCTGGTCCACATGCTTGTATGTATGTTTTTAATACACGCGACTGACTGTAACAATCCCTGAGTGATCAATGTCCCTTCATACATCACACTTTGCACATTGACTTGTTTTTCTTCTAATCTTCACAGCTGGCTAACTGCAGCTGTCTATGCAGCTGTACTGCTGTCAGTAGGTCGGAAGATACATCTCATTGCTGTCTGTATTTGACAAACGAGTATCGGAGTGTTTGCACTTCTTTGCTTCCAGTCATTGTATATATCTGTTACCCTCCAGTAAATCTTTATGTATCTGGAGTATGCGGACACACCCAATGTAAGATGACAGACGGCTTGGGGGAAAATCGGTAATCCTCTCTACCTAGAAGAACTTTAAAAGCATTTGATTGCCACTTCTGGTCTATTAAAAAGGCAGTAGTTTGTGAAACCTTTAATAAAATGAGCTGAACGTGAATCATACGTTGTGAAACGTTTTTAAAACTCATCTATTGACTTCATAAATTTTCTGTTTCCTTCAGGTTTGAATTTTTAAGAACTGAGATATAAGCCAAAAAACAGCATAAAAATCAAAGCATGTCTACATGTTTACAGTTTTCAGTCCATGCCTATCGAATATCGAGTATCAAAGGTAACAAAATTAAAAGCGATAAACTAGGTTTAGAACACGTGATTCGTTTCAACGCCGATTTGAGGAATGCCAGTGAGTGGTGGCAGTTTTATTAGGAGAGTGAGATAAAGCCGGGTACTACCCACCCATGTCAGTGGTTCTTTCAGTATTTTGGACGATGTGAAGCTTGCATGCCGGCAGACAAGGTTTTTCCCGTTCGGTGCCTGCGAAGATCATCAGCAGCGACAGGGAAGCGCCGCCTGGCGGAGAGGGAGGAGGACTGCACCTGTACATTCACTGAATACCTACAGACCAACATTAAGGAAGGTCTCAGGCTCTGGGTGTTAGTCAAGAATACACTTCTCGATGGTTCGCTAGCAAAGCACTCACATGACACGAGAACGACTCGAGATTTGCTGGGAATTGCATAGCCAGGTGGCAATGAACTGCAGGAAGTGGTAGGTGAAGAGGATTACTAGGAGGGGATGGATTTTGGAGGAGACATACACCCTGCCCAAGAATTTCCTTCGCAATGAAAAAATGTACTGTGTACAGACTTTACCTGGGGCAGTCAGCTGTTTGAACGAAAACATAATTCCAGAAGAAGAAGAGGTAAACAACTTTGTGCTTGTATGTCTTTGGATGTAGACCTTCCAAGAACAAGTCAAGTTTTCATTGGTAGCATCCTTGTTGGGTGTGTGTTCAATGAACCAGGTAGCTAAAAATTGATATACAGTGTTGCATAAAGTCTTCATTAACGTTGAACAGAAAATGTAAATGCACAAACAAAGAAGTGAGCAACGTAATTTCAAGAAAAAGAGAGAAGAAAAATACTGATATACCACCACATCTATCAACAGACAAACTCGAGTGTTTGATCGCCGAAAACAGCATCTGAAGTTGAGCAGAATCCTCTCCAGCGGCCATCAAACAAAGCAGGCTGAACAAATGCGTTTCCGTCAAAGATCATCAATCAAATCGCAGATAACAAAATCGATGTGGGAGTACTTGTTGATTTTCTTGGTTGCTCTCAGCACAAGCCCACCCTGGGTAAAAGGATCACAGCTTTCATTGCTAATCCCCGGGGAGACGGTCAACACATTCCTTCCTCCAAGTCCTCAGCACTTAATCTGGAATTATCCTCCGCCATTTTGAGAATAAATACACTTGGCTGGACCCTCCTCACAGTGTCATTGACTGTCACAAGTGGACTGGCATCGCACATGGCTAGAGGAATGCAGAGTTGATGTAACTATCATCATTAAATATTAAATTGAAATGTTCAAAGATAAAAGCGTATTCTTAAATATTGTTTTAAAGGGGAATATGACCTGGATATTTACTGAGTAAATGTCAAAATGAACAAAATGTGAGATTGAATGAAAATGTTGTAATAAATAGTCTGCAATACATTTTTTATATTATACAAACACTGGGGTCCAACACCTCTGTCTTGAGCTCTAGGTTTCCTTCAGGGTTACCTGTTCTTAGCTCATGGTCTGAGCTGTGAGCACAGGAAGGGATGTTTGCTGGGGTCCTGCCCCAGGGCCAGACCTTGTAATGCGGCTTTTGATCTTCTGGACACAAAGAGTATTTCCTACTCCGTTCAGACCATTGTAAAGATCTGTTTGGCACAGTACAGTTCGGTTCCCCTAGAAAACAAGTTTTAAAAGTTAATGCCACCCAACACCTAACGCCTGTGAGAAATGTAATCCTCAAACAAGATGTTGTTTTCTCAACGTTTCTTATTGATCAAACGTTTCCTTTGACACTTTTTCTTTTGTTTCTTTCATTTTTTTCTAAAGAATGTCTTGGAAAAAGAAACAAGGTTGTATCAATAAAGTTTTTTTTGAAATTACATGGTTTGAAGATTGCCATTATCAGGTCCGCTCTCAGTTGCTACGGTACATTATCTTCTGCCACCTTTCATGTGCCGCTCAAAGTGCTCTGCCAAAAGTACTCTCTGTGTTTTGGCTGTTTTAAAATGTTTTCAATTCTTTGCCTGTAGCACTTTATCTATTTATTTTCCATCAAGGTCTAAGGAAATCGATTTCACATGCAAGTCCGACATCATCTCAGACATTGAAATTTTGAGGCAGCAACTATGTGGAGCCATATCACATTATTTTTTTGTTTTCTTTTCGTTGGCTTAAGCTATTTATGACCGGAAAATTTTAAATCGTTATGAATGGCAACTAGATCATATCAGCTGGGAAAATCTGCTGGTACCATCATGCATGTACATTGGATCATCAGCAGGTTAAATTGTGTCCCCCACGACCCCCAACAAGCCGATCACCAGAGAGACAAACTTTATACCATCATGGCTGCCTGTTATGTCATCATAACAACAACTAGTAACAGTACAGACAGCTCCAGTAGAAAAAATGTTTTTATGTTCTAGAAATATTGAAACTGAATTTCTTGATCAACTAGAACTCATCAAAGAATAGACATAAAGAAGTAGAAAAATTGGGCACCTTTGGTATCTCCAGTACAAACTCATTCCAGCATGCTCACCTGGGAGCTGAAAAACAGACATAACATCCAGGTAAACATCAGAGTTTTTGACGAGATAATGTTTCTTTTTACAACCTCTAAGATTGCTTTTATTGATCGCAAACTTTTATGTCTGTTTAAAGAGTTCAGGCTTTTAAGTGTCTGGGCCTTTGAAAATAAGGTTTAAAGAGGAGACAAACACACATGTGCTCTGGCAGCAAGCGTTTGCAGTTGTGGATGATGTCTGCCAGCATCCACGGAGGAGGAGACAGAGTATGTTGATATTGTTCTGCCGACAAACAGCAAAAGCCTGTGAAACTCAAATCCACTTTTTCTGTCTTTGCACAACAAATTACCTCCCTTTTACAGACGGCAGCAAGAGATGTTAATGGAATTACACTCAAAGGGCTGCAGTCGCTTTCCAAGAGGTCAATGCTTTCTTGAAAGCATCATTTCCAATGTACTTTTTTGCAGTTAAAGAAGATGTCATGCCGGTGGTGGTGGTGGTGGGGAGGCTGTTGAAGCAAATCCCAGCAGTCTATTCAAGCGCGATGGCGGCCGTGCCTCGGTCCACTGTTAAGTTGATTGCCGTCTGAGATCATTCGACCGAAGTCTGATGGCAATGTCTTGTGGTAGACAGTCACAGTCGGTGTACATTGCATGGCATCGGCAACCACACGGTTTCTTGTTGTTGCACGATTATTCGAGGTGCGATCCCCTGAAGTCGTATTTTCCTGCGGGCGTCGGGAAGATGTCTGAAGGTCTTCGAAACTGTTTTGGGATGGAGGGAAGTCTGATGTACAGGCTTCAAGCTCAAAACAGATTTACTGATGGTGGGATGTAGAATAGAAACGGAAAGAATAACGCAAAGTTAACTGTGTCTGTCAACATGTTTTATGGCCATGGGATTAGTTTTTTTTTCTCTCCCTCACACGTTCGGGACAGACTTGTGCACAGGTCGATCAATGCTCGAAACTCGTTTTATTTTTGTCAGAACATCAAACTGCTTAGCCTGCAGCTAGGCCAAGTGTGTCTAGCCTTCTTTAAAAAAAAAAGGCGAGGAAGCTGGGCGACGGAGAGAAAGAAGGCACGGAATAAATCTAACGAGCTTCCTGCACAACACAACCATTCGTCTGTAGCCCCGAGATAAAGAGAAGGGAGGTGGAGAAAAAAGTAAATTTACAGTCTCACGTTTTATTTTGGTTGGAGAGGGTTTCCAACAAACACGTCTGAGTTTTTTTTGTTTAAACTTTTGCTGCAAGAAAAAAAGGATAAAAACTTACTTGATCAATGTATTTTATGTTCTCACAATGTTTGGGTCGAGTCCGAGTGTAGAAGAGTACTGGTCGAGTCAATGCGTTTCTCGAACTCGACCTCTGGTTTGCTGAGGGCCACCCACATGGTCGTGGGTGTAATTAATGGTTTGATGCACTATGTCTGATGCATGTACATATTTTTTTACTTTTTGCATCATCCCCTATTTTTGGTGTCTTGGATCGAACGAATCATTGATGGCTTTTCTAAGAAAGCTTTCAACTGAGAAAACCATATTTTCTCTCTCTCAATCTTTTTTTTGTGAATCGATACTTTCTTTTACGATTGTGAATTTAGGTACAAAGACACCAAAAGAAAGAAAGGCTAATAATCATTCAGCTATTTAATCCCGTCTGTGTAAGCTTTTTAAAAAATTATATATTCTGACTCCGGGTGGATGATTCACCAAAGGTTTGAAGATCTCAGGCTTTGCCAACACAAGTAGTGTAGACAGCTTTATTTAAATTCATTCCACACTTGGCGAGTAGCGTCTGCTCTGGGAATTGCAAGCACTTTTCTCCAAAGAACTTCCATTTAGAAACTTGGAAATGGGAAAAACACATTGTCGCATGCTTGAAGTAGCAAAGGCCTGTTAAGCTGCGGGTTTATTTTGAGCTCCCGTGAAGACAATGGAGCCACGTCCTCATGTCCAGGCTTGAGGCCTTTCCTTAGTCTCACGCCATCTTTAATTTTGTTTCTTGCGACTTTGGGCAGACAAAAAAATTCCCTGTTCTCACGTCCTTCAGCACTAGCTGAGGATTTTATTCTGGTCTAAACACTATGATATAACAAAGTAGTTTTGAGGTAATTGTTGTGTATAGTCCGTGGGTGACAGACGTTTGATACCTGCGTGAAGCAATGATTATACTCATTTTTGATTAAACTTTTTTTCAAGACCTCGCAATGGCAAACAGGTCCATGGAGACTTTGTTTTATTTTAAGCGTATCCTCTGGCTGTGTTTTTTATGGAACTATCTAAAGACAACAACAACAACAACAACAACAACAAACAAACAAACAAAAACCAAACTAAACAAGCCAAAAAATCAATAAAACAAAACCAACAAAAAACCTCAACAAAACAAAACCAACAAAAAACATCAACAATACCAACAAAAACATCAACAAAACCAACAAAAAACATCAACAAAACCAACAAAAACATCAACAAAACAAAAAAACATCAACAAAACAAAACAAACAAAAAACATCAACAAAACAAAACAAACAAAAAACAAACCCAACAAAAAACGAAAACAAATAAAACATAATAAGCTCTGAAGGAAGACATGGTAGTTTAGGAATTGTTTTTTTCTTTTCCTGGCTCTTAATTTGTTGACATTTAAAATAGAAGGGACAGGAGGCTGACAACAGCAAGTTGTCTTTCTCTCTCGTGTGGTTTAGCTTCCCCTCGTCTAATGTAGTTAAAGCTCGGCGTTATCTGGAGTTTGTCCTCGCGCTGAGATAAATGTTTAACAGGGTGATGACGTCACTTTGTGTTCTGTCGGTTACTTCGTCTGCTCTCTCTCTCTCATTTGCTCGAGCAGTTTATCAACTGTCGCTTCTAGAGTTATCTCTCCCATAACGTCCCTGTCCTTTGTGCCCTTAAAGTGAAAAGAGAAAAAAAAAAAAAAAAGAAAATGAGAAAACGAAAAAAAGCTAAAAAAAAATACATTCTCTGTCTGGGTCTGCGTGGTATTTTTTTTTTCTTTCATCCGTCCTCACTCCGTCTGTCCCTCAACCCCTCCTCTCCAACCTTTCTACTAACCGCGTGATACTGTCGTTGATCAGAAACCGTTGCTCGACAGAGACTGTCTCACAACTTAAGGAGATGCCCGAGAGATGGAGTGATTTTTAACCCCTCGGAACAAGTGGTTTCACAGACAAACACTCTCGTGAGCTCCTCACGTTCGTTCTGTCTTGGCTGGAGCCCCTGAAGCGCAGCGGGAGGCGACCAGCAGGCTCGTCGTTCACTGGTCTGGAACCAGCGGCTGTCCCGCCCTGTGATTGTTGTGACGAGCTTGCCGGGGTCGACGGGTGCACAGCCACTTACACTGAGGGCAACTCACGGCGGCGGCATGGGAAAACAATCATGGGTGTGCTTGTGTCAAGTGCTCCGGGGTTACGCCGCCTGCTGGCAATCAGATTGCTATTCTGTGGCGATGTTAGCGACCATTAACCCGTCTTCACAGCATTCAGACTTTTTTAGAATTGTGATAAGTAAAAAACATATTGTTTCAATAGTTGTTTGAAGGATTGACTTGTCTATAAGATCGTTTACGACCAGAGAAGATGCTCTTGCCAATGGAAATGCAGTTTGACAAACTTCTACAGGTGCTAGCCGGGGCATTGTTGCCAAGAACTAAAAAAAAAAAACGAGCAGCTGCTGAAGTTAATCACGATAATCACATTGAGAATGGCGATTTTGCAGAGCTGAAAACTTTGCTCAGACTTTAGAAGACTCTTTTTTTCCATTCCTCCATGCTGGCAGCAAACGAGATAAAAGAAATTCTTAAGATGAGTTGAGACAGGAGAAGGGAATGGCGTGGGTGACGAGCGGCGTGACTGACATATTGCCTGGTGGTGCATGGGATACGCTGGCCACGACAATATATCTTTAGCATCTGCAGCCATCACCCACCCTAGCAACGGCTTCGTCAGGCTTCACCAAGATGGACATGGATGTCGATGAGTTCAGCAGCCTCCGAGACTGATGCACGCATCCTGTCGCCACGTGCAGACAGCCGAGACAGCGCCTCCTAGCGGCAAGCATGCAGACTCTGTCGTCAGCATCGCACCCCTGTCACCTCATCATTTGCACTAGGAATTTATTCATGTGGAACGCAGACAGCCGTCTTGTGAAGAAAATAAATTGGGATGTCATTGCCAAACAGAAGTACAGCTGTGGCTAAAGCTATTTCTGCCTTACACGCAGCTGCAGGCCCTGATGGAAGGACTGTATACAGCTGCGATTGTATTAGTAGAAGACGTGAACTTTGAACCCTCTTCCCTTGATATCATTTGGTTTTCCCATGGCTTCAGTTCTTCGGTGCAAAACCTTCTTCTGTAATCTGAGAGAGCGACTCAGGTCTGTTTCTGACACACACGAGAAACTCAAAAATTTTTAGAACCGTGATGTCATTAGTCTACCTGGTGACACCTGGTCTTCCTCAGAGTACTTCATTCTTGATGACATCAGCTCACAATCCTAATTCAACGACATCAGGTTTTTGTGTCTCCCACCATCTATTTGGCACAAAGATTTGCTCAGATTCCAGTGAGTATAAACTGAGAAATAACTAAACAAATCCCAAATATTTATAAACTTTTAAACGTTGACCTCTGAATTCAGTTCGACTTAAGAAATGGACGATATATTTTCGGAGAAGCCGGAAGTGGATGGATTGAAACCCACGCGCCATATCGAGGCAGGCCAAGTCCATGCAAATTGCTGGCGTGCAGGGCGTGAAGTGAGTTCACGCATCAGTGCACCCGGATAAAGAGCGGCGTCCCCGGGTACCTGACCGTCAACTCCCTGGTGCCGAGCACAAAGACGATGCCGGACCAATACATTGCGATAAAACCATTCCACGGGCCTGGCAGACGGATGCACCCTATCACGACCAGTAATGACCCACACCCTGAAAACGACGGCAACGCAGGCTGGAGTGACGTAAGCGACTAACCGTCAATTACTAGGAGTGCTTCGCAAATTACTGGCTGTGATCTTCCATCTCTCTCTGTAATCTATCAACCGCCATTGGTTTGAAAGACTGTAGGAGCCACGTCCGACTTTTCTCCCGTATCCAACCCTTTGTTTGAGTTCTTTTTCTAAGGCAGACACCATGAGACCTTTGAGGCAAGGGTTTCACTTGGTAACAAATTCCACATTTCCTTCTGCACAACTATTCCAGCATCCAGTCAACCAATTCAGTAGGGTGGACCAAGCAGCTGGTCCACACTGGGGACAAAGGACAAAAGTCGGTCAGTGTCACAAAACGGGACCAATCCTCCACATCGATGTTTGAGCAAACATAAGTTTATAAACAAACACATTTTAAACCCAACTTTTAAGATAAAAGCACATCAAATAGTAACAACTGTCGGCTTTGTGATGTGGATGCCAGTCTGACAGAGTGAAATAAAGGTGGAGATGGCGAGGGCTCTCTGTCACTGTGTGTTTTCATCCAAAGGTCATGATCGAACTGATTTCTGTTGACTTTTCCTATAATTTCTGCGGGGCGGCGGGGAATGGTGAGGTCCTGGTGTCTAGGCTATGTCTCGAGAACCTTGTGTGGATAAAAGGACCACTTGGCGCCGCCATGTACAAGGATCTGAACTGAGCTCCGTCTGAGCTACAGCTGATTGCCTGTCTCCTGGACAGTCAGCCCGTCTGCCAGGCTTCTTTTCACAGTAGGTTGCCTCTGGAGGGAGATGAACCAGTGCTCAGCTTCAAGAGGGTTTAACTTTTGAAGCATCCTACTCTCAGTGTCAAAGCCTGGACGGAGGAGGACCAAAAGACTATTGTAAGTGTGGCGTCCACCCAAGCTGACAAAACCCGAGGCTTCTCAAGTCCACCTTTTCTACTTTGTCTGTGCCTCATACATCAGGCATCATCTGTAGCTCGGGGGCGTGTGGGTCTAAATGTGTGCAGGAAATCGTCCTCCTGTCATTTTTGTTTCGAAACATTTGAGTTTATAGTTTAGTCATTCTACGTCGAACAGATGGTGTCTTCAGAAAACAGAGAACAAGAGAAGAATTTCTTTTATAGGACTGCAGCATTTTTAATTTGTATACTTGAAACCATGACTCTTTGTCCTTTGAGTTTTGAATATGGGGATCTGTAAATTTCATTTAAAGTTTCATACTTTTAGTAAAACCCAACTGCTTTCTTGAGTTTAAATATTTAAACAATTTAGCCAATCTTTATAACTTTATGAAAAATCGCGAGTTATCTCAAGATTTTGTTTCTAGAATTGGTTAGAATTTAAGATTAGAAATTCTTAGGGATGAAAATGTCACCATCTGTATTTTTTTCTTCTGTTGTTGTCAGAAACAAAGCTTACTGGGTTGGATGTACATGGGTTTAAAAAAATACTGTTCACTCGATTCAAAGAGAATGGGGGTCAAAGGTTACTGTGGTTAACAAGTTTCAAGCTCATTGCGGATACTCTGTCAAGATAACATCTCTTACATTTGACAAATGTGCTGCCCCTGCCCGGCATTCCCACCCGGCTGAGAGATGTTGCCGGCAGAGGGCAGCAAGTCACGTGCCTCTAGCAGCAGTGTCGATGGCACTCCTAGTAGCTATTTATTGTTGCACATGTTTACACAGAACTGGAGAAACCACCCATCAAAATACTAAAATACTATTTCCAGTCTGTATTTTGTTTTCGTTTCCTCTTCCTACAAGATGGCGCCTGTTCAACGCTCATCCCGAACCTGACCAATTTTTAAGTCTTGTTTTCCCGGATGTCTATCCTCATTACCAAAGTTGTTAAAACTTTCAGATAGTATCTAGCCTCTACTGAGGTGGACTGAGGCTTAATTAAGTGGAACTTACCTAAGGGTACAAAAAGATGTATACTACAAGTCAGCCTTGGGGTTAGGGGACACTAATTGATGTAGACCTTGCGGTGATGGGAAGCTTCATTTACACTAGTAAACATTGAGACTTATACTTCGGAACTAATGAAGGAAACCACTTCTTTCAAATTAAATCAAACAGCAAAACCAAACCTTTTACAGTGAGACCATATGGAAAAATATTTTAGTGTATGGCTGAGTACACTCTCAGACACAGTATTATTACTATGTGTATAGTCTTCCTTGCATTTGTTTGCACAACCTACTTTCACTGTTTTCGTAATCTATTAGCAAAACAATCCGTTTGTCTTGCGAGTTTCTATTTTATAAGCAGTGTTTTGTATCGTGTTGTGTGGGTGATAGATCGATGAGCATTTCCATCTTGAAAGGTCTGCACCTTTGTATGAACGGCTTTTTATTACTGCGCATGCGCAAAGCCTCGCCAACAAATGAACAACTCGATTTTAGCTCAGACAGCAAACCGTTGCTTTGTTGACGACCAGAGGTTGGATTTGCGAGAAAAACAACAAAAATACATATTAAATCATTGACTGTCTTTTTATCTATCTTTTTCTGAGTGTCTGTCAGTGTGTCTGTCTGTGTGTCTGTCTGTCGGTTCCTCTCTCTCTCTTGTCACTCACTCACTCTGTGTATTTGTTTTGCAAATATTAAAATTGCTCTAATATCGTTTTCCCAACTTTTCGAACCAAGAAAACCAGCATCCAATATAATAAATTCTCATTTGTTTAATGGGCGCTTGTGTTATTGGTTTTGCAAAGAACATGGAGGCTTTACTCTCTTCAGTCGGCAAATGTCAGTTCGAATTTCCAGCTCTGACATTTTACTGTATTGATGGACAGAGCAAAGGAATCCAATCATAGTTTGTCGACTTTGATTCCAGTAAAATTGTGTGTTCTCTTCTGTGCAGAGTGTTGACAGAAACTGAAAGATAAATGTAATATAGCATTGGGAAGACTCTGTCGCCTTGTCCTGTTACTGTGATCTCCATTAAAACCATTCTTAATTGCCTAAAGCCTCTGCCAAGATTTAGCCTGAGTACAAGATGATGAACAGTCATTTCAACAACAGTCTTCCTTCACTTCTTTTCGGAGACAAATTTATCTCCACGTCAGCTTTCCTTATGTTAGAAATAATGAGACAGAGAGAACATGGTGCTTTGTATTTAAATACATTCTGGATGCGCGGTCTTGACATTTCATGTCGTGGATCTTTGTCAGATTTGGAACTTCTCATCTTCGAATTTTGTCCAAGAGTTTCATTGGGTCTTTTTTTACCCTGGAATAATTTTTGAAATTCGTGTAATAACTATAATGAAAGTAAATTTTCAGTTGAAAGCATCAGTGAAATAATTATACTACAAAAGCAGCTTTATTAAGGTGATACTACCTGACAGGTGCTTTTCTGTGAAATAATTGAATATCTAAAGCTAGAGTTTCTGAGCAGTGTAGAAATCTTTAAATCTTTCTCTTATTGGTAGCTTGACCGGGAGAGGAATGAGTGAGAAATGAAGAAATAAAAGAGGGATCATGCGAGAGCCTAGCTCCAGTGTAAAAGCAAACTAAGGTTTGTAGAATAAGAATAAAGTTCGTTGAAGTAGAATAAAGTTTGTACAACCAGACACAGGTTTGTAGAAGCAAAGTAAAATTTAAGAAATTGTATCTTTTCCTGTGTTTAACTGATAGTCCAATAACAAACAAAATAAAATACTTTTTACCTCTTTTACAATGTTTTCCCCCGAAATTTACAGATTACAATTTCGTAAAACATAGATTGGATTTCAACAAGGCTTTTGGCTGGAGCTTTAACCTTTTAATTTCACGGGTGCATTCGCTGCCACATTTAATAAAAGCCAGAGAGATTATTTGAAGTCAAAGACCAGAGACAGACACCAGTCTGTAAGTAAACAGATACAGAATTTTTAGTCTGATTTCCTCTCGCCTTTCCAGCTTTGGTTTCCTGCGTTCACCCGCAAGACATTTGAAGGAAACCCTACTAAAAATATTGAAGAGATCATCTTTCTAATGTAAGCAGCAGACAACTTTCTGTCAGTGGCCTTTGCAGGTAGGAATACTAACTTTAAAACCGAAATTTGTATCGTGTATCAAGGATTTTAAAAATAAATAGAATTTCAATTATCTCTAGATGTAGCATATCGTGTATCTAGAGAATCATCGTAAAGTGGAAGCAGAGACAATAGTCAATTTATATTTTTAGTTAGTGATAAACTGGTTTGTTCAGCTCACGTGTCTACTGTAATGAAAACAGATGAGTTTACCTCTAATCACAAAAACCTCTCTCGAGACACATAACCAACAGAAAAACACATTAAACTTCTGTGCATTAAGTACTGAGCAATATCCAGTCAACGGAAACAGTGAAACTTAAGTGTTAATAAAGACTGTTCATATGAGTCTGAATTATTGTAAAAGGTCTGTTCATGGAGGATTTGGGGAAACAAAGTATTTGTCATCGAAAATACTAAATGTTTCGATTTCCGCAGTTTTTTTCGTTGTCGTCTCTCTTGCTCTATCAGCTGGTTCTCCTTCCCAGTCTCTTTCAAGAGTAATGTCCTCCAGTTGTGGCGATCCTTCCCTCTGGTGGTTAGTGTCAAGCCCCGATCCACAGAGATGGACAGCAACTCTATAGTAGTCATGACACACAGATGAATCATCCACTGAACAGCAAGCCTATAGTCATGGCCCACAAATGTCTCCTCCACTGGTGGTACCGTCCGTTGTCACCCTACACTACCATCCACCTTCCAAGTCAGGGAGGGACAATTGCTCCCTCGGCGACTCTCAGTCCAGAGACCTTCTGTGACTTTTCAACAGCTACTGGTCTCTCCTTTGTCTTGTCACCATAACTCTCAGAGGTGGGAGCCGAGGAGTACACAACCACTTACAGTCGCTGGACGAATGGCACTCGGATGTGTCTGATCTTTCCCGACTAGAGGCTAGAGGACGAGTGAGTGAATACCGTGCATTGTCTTCCCTTTCTCACAACGGTCACTTCGCCCTGGCCTTGGCCTCGAACACCTACCTTGTAAAGTTAGACGAAGTCCTGTTCGTGCTGTCTGAAACTTCCTCCCAACATTTATACACGTCTATACTAAAAGAAATGCCACTGGTCAGTGACAACCCATAAATAAACATCTATCTTCCTCTCCACGCTCTCTCTATATATAATAAAGAGAAAGTGAAGAAAGTTATATGCAGGTATGTATAACTGTCCTCACACCTGGCTGGGGTTGTGTACCTGTACCTTCTGTGCCGGCTCTATAGGTCGTCAGTCCATTTTTAAAAACCAATTTTATCAACACATGAAGTTTCAACTTTACACTTAGACTCTGAAGCTCAAAGTGGCGATGATATGGTATGCCAACAATATTTTTCAACCAATGACAGATTAAAACACTGCACCCACCACCTGCATGCACCTGGAATAATTGTGTCCACGTCCTACATCCATTGTTTGCTGATCGCTGTTGTTGACTGGTACAACAAAGTGTATTGTATTTAAACAGTGTCAAATGCCTTTGATGACTCTAACAGCGATTACATTGTTATTATGTTCAGACCTCTCCCGGCCAAAGCTGCTGGACCTGCAACAGTCCAAACCTCTCTCCCTCCCTGTCCATGGAGGACAGGCGTCTGCACAATTTTAATTAGAGATGCGATGGTGCGGTGTGCGGTATTTATGATTATTGTAAACGGTTGCCAGAGATGACACTTGACAAACAAACAACGCCTTAATGGGCGAGCTATTGATTGGCCTAAATAGCTCGGCAACCGGCAAAACACATTCAGCTGACGCACGGAGCGAACCTGGGTAGACAGGTGTCGGCCATTGAAACCTTTATCACTTCCGTTATAATACTTGTCATCATCATCAGCAGCAGCAGCAGCTCAACATCTGTGCATTGTCAGCGCTCGCTATTCACACACTGATGATCAATGGTACAACAGGCTTTGTCCTCTACCCCTTATCCCTCATTCTCTTTTACAGATTAAAACCTGATTTCCAGACAGAAGGATGAACATAATAACGGATGCATAAAGCTGGAATGCAAAGCGATAAATAAATGAATTGATTAAAGAGCAGATCCATCCACATCCCTTCCCCCCAGAGACATGGCTGAGAGAAAGACAGAAGAACGGACTGACAACAATATCCTAACTGGCAGCAAATCCAAAAATGCTAATGTAAACATATAAAACTCTAGCAATGCTTCTAGGATGAATTAATGGGCAAGGGAAGACAAGAAGACAAACAGACAGGTAGGGACAAAGGTTGTTTTCGTTAGTTATAACATCTGAAGAGGTATTGTTTGAGCTGCACAGAGGATTTGGTGGAAATTTAAAAACTAGTAACACTATGTAGTTTGAAATAATTATTACATTTTTTTCCTTTGTGACCTACAGGGTTCTGCTGTAGCTACGAGGTGTGTAGTGTGATCTTCACTCAAAGCATCTTCTAGTCTCACTCAAAGCCAGCTTCTAATCTCCACTCAAAGCAAGTTTCTAATTCACTGCGAGACCCGCGAGACAGAGAGCTGCCAGGAACGACAACTGTCGATACGACTTCCGGCCTGGCTGCAGGCTGTGAAGCACAGTATCGTCAGATGACGACCGAGGACACGTGCTGACTGAGTTCACGAGGCTCAACGACTATTGATCAAGCTCCACTTTCAGACCTGTTGCTTCCAGCCTCTGATAAGAAAGAACAACTGCAGCTAGAGATGAGTTATCGCAAAAGGAAAGCAGCATGCCTTATCAACTTAAAAATCAGTTTTAAGAGATAATTACCAAGAATGAATGCATGAATAAATGAATAAATAAACAAATAAACAAATAAATAAGACCAAAGTTACAAGCAAGATTGCCCACATGCAAACAGCCTTCGTGCATTGCATACCACAAAACCAAAATGTTTGTAACTCCACAGCAAGGGTAGGTTGTATGGCGGAATAGTTAGCTCCTGTCACCAATATAGTGAGTATTCTCTGCCCTGGGTTCGGATCTCATCTCAGGCACGCATTTTTTTTCTCTGCATATGATATCTGTTAGCAGGGCTGGCTACTTTATCGTGATATAGTCTTAGTTCTGACTCGGCGTAAGCACCGATTCCCCCAACCCTTTGTCGAAATCTTTAAAATACTTACAAACACTTTAAAGCCTCATCTTTAAATTAATATTAACGAAAATATTAATAAAAATAGTATTCATAAAATGGATAAGATAAAATAATAACAATAGAAGAATAGATGCTTCGAAAAAATTACTGAAAGTGAAATGAATTTTACAGCATCATAATATGAAGCCCTCTAAGAATGGAACTAACTTATGTTTTGATATGCCTTGGAGCGTGTGGCATATCCATTTGGTTGTCACGCAACCATTTGCCGATGCAGATATAAAAAGGAATCTCGAATTCCTCGTTCACGATGCAACACACAAGTAGAAGATAATTACATCTTAAGGACGCGCGCCGACGACAGGCCTAACGATGTCGGTGATGATTGTGGAGCCAGCCAGTCAACACCACCGTATCGACTCCACGGAACAGCTGCTACAACCCGATTTTGTCAGCGGGGAGATAAGCGACGAGGGCGAGCCGCCGGCAGAGGGCGTCCCCCGAGCGCCAGATGCGCAGGCCGCACGCGCCCCACACGCGCGTCAGCATGCAGACACGCAGCTTGGTGAGACACGGAGCTCTCGGCACGCCGGTGCACGCCATAAGGACACAGCTACCGCCGCTTGCAGCAGTAACAAGACCAGCAGTGCAGGTGGTGGCAGCAACAGCGGCGGCCGCGGTCGCAGCAGCAGCATTGGCAACGTCAGAACTGCGCGCGGCCACAACGGCAAGAGCGACGGCAGCAGCAACAGCAACAGAAGCAACAGTGTCTCCTCCTGCTTCAGGACTAGAAGGCGCAGCGGTGGTCCCCCCAGGTTCCGTCCGCGAGGGCGGGTGGCTGCTGACGTGCAGCACCTCAGCAGCAGTAGCACGTCCTCCTCCGCATCCCCGGACGGCAGCAGTGCGGCCACGACAACGTCGACCACTCCAGTGTCAGCGACGGCGACAGTGCGGGACGCGGACTCTCTCTTCAGTCCGTACCGCCATAACAGTCAGCAGCCCGTCAGTCCACAGGAGCCCCGTGCGGACTCGGCTCAAACTCGCGGGCAGGATGCTGCCGCGGCCATGGAAGGTCCTCCAGGACGTAGCGTGCCGGCTTTGAACCTCCCGGCGCTTCACGGCGGCGGTGGCGGCAGCGGTGGTGGTGGGCTTCCACAAGATGGCCGCGTCAACCGCGGCTACACCTCACCCGACATCGAGCTCAAGTCCTACAGCTTCACAGGCGGCGACAGTCTGGCGTCCCTGGGTGACATCCGACCTCCTGGCCTGCCGGCGCAGCACAGCGACCCGGCTCCAACTTCACTTCCGGTCTGCGGCGGCAGGAACGGTTGGCCATCACCCCGGGGGACAGCGACGACGAGCTGCAGGTGGCCTTCCGCCCTCGTCCCTACAGCTGGGCACCCCGGCGACGACGCCTTTGTCACAGACGGTGTCGCCAGTGGACATTCTCGTGGACAGTGCTAACCAGCTAGGCGCCATGATTTCGACCGGTTCACGCACGCGCTTGCACGTCCAGATGGAGCGCGCTCGCCAGAGCAGCGAGGAGGAAGGACGAGCTCATAGCGACGTGGAGAGCTATACTGGCGGGGCTGGGGGTAGTCTGGGTGGTGGAGGTCGCACGTCCAGCGTGTGTCACCTGGGCAGTGGGGGCACGGTTTCGGGGGGAGTGGGATCCTTAAGTGAAGCACGCAAGAAGGAGTCGGCCCTTTCCGACATCGGCGCGGACTATATGCGCGTCAACGGGGCCATCGGCTCCTTCCGGCAGCTGCAGAAGCCCACGTCCATGCAGTCGCTGCCCACGTCATCAAAGATGTCGTACACGTCGGCCGAGGAGGCCGGCATCGCGCTGGTGGGGGGCGCAGACTTCCAGAAGTACACGGACGAGCGCCTGCAACACAAGTCTCGGCAGAAGCCCAACGTGGGCTACCGACTGGGCAAGCGGCGCGCCCTCTACCAGAAGCGCAAGAAGATCTCGGACTACTGTCTTGTGTGTGGAATGTTTGGGATTGTTGCCATGGTGCTGGAAACGGAACTCAGCATGGCGGACGTGTATGACAAGGTAAGTTTTGCTTCCGGTTTCCAGGTCTAAAGAAAAAAAATCCATTCTCTTCCATTCAGCACCGACACAGTTTTGATTGATTTCACTAGTTTTTCAATATTTATTCTTAATAGTTTTTTGTCTTTTGTAATAGGCAGGCAATGTAGTCTGTATCTAGGTTTTACAAATAATTATTTATATATGAATACTATATTATATCTATTTTCTGTTGTGTTTATTTTGATATTTTCCCTTCATTTCTAATATTAGTTTTTCTGCTCCGTGGGACCGCGGACGTGCCTTATGCAAAGTTTATTAATGCATTGCATCGATTGGATTATATGAACAAGAAATAACGATGTGTTTATCAAAACCGTTTGCTGAATAGAATTAAATCGTGTGACAACAGCTGGAGGAGACATTCTCCAATCAGGCTGACAAGTGTAGTAATGACTTCAGGTTCAAATGTTATGTCGGAGCTTCCATCTTTGATTTTTTCTCACGTGTTTGTGCGTGTGAGATAGAGTTAGTTTTCATACTGCGTTATCTGTTTGTCAGTTAGTGAGAGAGGTTCTTTCTTCATCTTCGTACATTTCGTTCACACTATGCGATGGTGTCGAAAGAGGTGAACTCAGGTATGTTGCACTACTTGGCTGGCCTAGCATCTTCTGTGCTCGTGACTGTGAAGTGCGTGCGAGCATGCAAACAAAGTATTTGTCTGTGTGTGTCGTGACGTGTGTGCGTGTGTCAGTTCGTGTGTCGGTGCGTGCACAGAGCATGCAAGCCGACAAAGTATTTGTGCGTGCGTGAGTGCGATGTTTCTTGTCATCGCGTGCGTTCGTGTGCGTGCCGGCCAGTTGACTTTTTGTCACCGCTGCCTGCGAACCAAGCCAGCAGGCTCTCTAATCTCCATGGCAACGCGTGCAGCAATGGTGGACTAGGACTCTCAAAGTGTAAGATGCTTGTACAAATCACTCACATCGAAGGTTTCCACACACATTCCGTACCTCGACTGCCTCCAGCTTCACCGGAAGCTTGACCTATACCGTGAACTTTCAAGTTGCCCATCAAATATATATTTCTACATCCACGTGCTTCAATACCAAGATTCCTCGGCATCGTTCTGAGCTTGCCTCCAACCTCCCCACCTCTCTATCATTTCCCCTCCCATTTCTCTCTCTCTCATATTGATCAGTCTGTTTCATATTCACCAGCTTTGACCTTCTGTCCGCTCGCTCTGGTCATCGCGGTCAGTCTCCTGCTGCCTGACCTTTGACCTTTCGCGGGGAGTCATGCCCTGCGGATCACCCAGCAGGCCAGCATAAAGATTCGGTTATTACCGGGCTTGTTGCCCTGGAATGGCTGTAATGAGCAGCGGAGCCGGAGATGCAGGTCTCTTATTCAACACTTCATATCCTCTTGTTACACTGTGATCACAGTCACGTGACTGTATTTATTTGTTGTGCTGGCGGCGATCTTTTATTCCTCCTCCCCTCTGTCACGTGCACAACTGCTGATCTCATCCACACAACGTGTCCTCTCTCTCTCTCCTTCTTTGTCTGTCTCTCTTTTTCAGTTAGAAGCTTGAAGGGTGATGACTGTAATCAACAAAAACGAGAAGAAGACGAAAATAGCGAGGAATGAGTGGTGTCTAGTGAAACCATTTTACAATCAGAATAAACAGACTTTGGAAGGAAACATAAATCAAGCTCAGCAAGCTACAAATAGAAACCGAGAAACAGGATTTTTTTCTTTCGCATTTTCCTCCTTTGTGCCTGCATTTAAAAGATGAAACATGCTTCCTCTCAAGATTGGGATATGCGAAAAAACATGATTCTGGAGTAAACGAAAAGAAACAAGAACATCAGAAAAAAAAAAAATTAACTTCGTTATGTCAGATGCTTGTAACGTTTTTTTTTTTTTTTTTTTTTTTTTGAAATTCAAAACGTGTTGAAACAGGTGTATTGTAGTATGTCCTGATTAATAAACAATAGGTCGATTAACTGGTGGTTTTTTATTATTTGTTTTGCTTTTTTGCCGTCAAGTTCTAGTCAAGTGGGATTTGTTTGTCAAACGGCTGGGTATAGATGTCCAGGATAATGCATAATTTATAAATATCCTACATACATTATAAATAAGTCCCTTCTATCTTTTTTCGAGATCCTGGCGATGGTGGGGTATCATGTTGAAACATGATTGCCGGTAGAGAAATCCAATCTGTGAGATCGTGTTGGGACATTGCTTTGCCTCATTAACACACCAACCCTCGCCTTCAGTGAACTGTCGCCTTGACAACGGCCAGCATGGCGTCACACATCACACATCTGACCTCTTACACTTTCGATGTTTGGAAAGCTTAATTAAACTTCATGAAGGACGGGCTGCTGTTTGCTCAGATGTTGAGGATCTGTAGGCTATCACAAGGTTTGCTGTCAAACATTACAGGGACGCCACTCTACCATTTGGTTCGCACTCTTGTGTCCTCGCGCTCTCGTCACTCACATCGCCGACCAAGAATTTTCAAACACTACAGAAGGGGGGAAAAAATGCCCAGGAACCTTTTGCACACTTTGCTGTTAACGGCTGCGACAGTTGGACGAACGGATGAGCGACAGTGCGCGCTGGCAGACGCATGCATGCATTCAATTCGCGGGGACAAATTTGCAGGACCGTCCTGCTGTGTGCTCTAGAATGGCGCGCATGCACTCTGTCTTGGCGAGAACAAGCTTCGGTGATTGTGTTCACACAGCGGGGTAAACAAGTGCTGGCCAGGCACGAGTACAACAAGGAGATGAGAGATAGTCAGGCAACGAACAGAAGACGAGACTGTGTCCATGTTCTTTCGAGAATGGCAGTAGTGCACACAACAGAACTTTCTTCTTGTCTGTTTCTAGAAACTTCTTGTGGTGACTGACATGATGATCGTTGGATGATCGGGAAAACCAGGTGAACGAAGATGGTTTATAGAAGTGTTCGTGACCTCTACTGACCCCCTATTCCCCTTTTACCTCGTTCTCTGTGTACACTTCTCTTCCCCCATTATAAACATGGACGAAAGGACAATGAATATTCGTTCTCTCATAGAGCAATACCGTGACCGATCGAAAAGTCCGCAAAGGTCACAACCTGCAGCACGTGACATGTCGCATGTCAGGTGTGTCGACTCCGCCATTCAACCCCCGGAACATAATCTTGAGTACAACATGCAATGTGAAGTGGAACGTGCCGGTGCCAGAAGAAACACAGAAAAGCTGCGAGGCCAGCTCAGCCTCCACGACTTCCTCCTACAACCATTCCTTCTTGCTATCGTTAATAATAGCTCCAAGGAAGCCGAATTGTCCAGCTTCTAGAGGTTGATCGATAACGACGATGGAATTATCCTCCTCGCTGGTCTCCTGACAATCAGATACGCTGCCGTCGCCTACCTGTGCAGTCGGAGGCTGGGTGGGAGGACGGCTGGGAGGACGTGGTGAAGGCGGAAAGATGGTGCCATTACAGAGATGCTCTGCAGGAGGCAGAAAAGCTAAGAAAGCAAGATCGATAGCAATACGCTGCAGCCATCTGTTATTGGAGGCCAACAGACGCTTTTTGATGACTGGCCGCTCAAGACACGTCTTCCGCCGCGTTTGCTCGGAGTTCGCTCCCTTTGCCGTCTTTATTCCCCGCGAACTTTGACCTCCCTGGCTCTCTTCTTCTGTTTGGCACTCGTAGGTAGGATGAGACTCCCGGCAGCTTCCATGATTATCAGGGACCCATTGGCACATGGATATTCTTGACACAGGGAAGCCAAGGATTAAAAGTTTGGTAAATAAAATAAACAAAAAGAAGGATGAAAGATTTGTTTATGTTTTTGTCGCTGTCAGAAATTCAGGCTGAGTGTATCGCGTGTCTTCTCTTTGCATAGATCATCGCCTCGAGGGCAGAGTGGCAGATGCTGGTTGGTAGGAGTAGAAAACAGATGAAACTGTGGATTTTTACACTGCACGATGGGAAAGCATTGATGATGATGTTGAAAACACATTTTTCTATAAGACACCGGAAAGGAGATGGAGTGAAAAAGTTAAAAAATAAGATTTTATTTTACAGGGCAAGCGGACACACACACATACATACACACGCACATACATATTCACTGATCCTTATCCGAGACATGTACACACATTAGTATTGTTTTATCCTTGTGTTGTCTCGATGGAAGTTTCTGTTTTCAGCACCTCTCCATTACTTGCACTGACTCAGCCGGGGCCGTAGTCACGAGGCAACCTTACCTCAGGGTTAGCCTCCAAGGGTTGCTTCATCCTGTAATTGGAAACAGGAACATACCTTGGGTGTTGGACTGAAACCCAAGGACTGCGGGCTATGATCACAACTCACAGCTGTGGCTACACAAAGTCTGCTGGTGCCGGAGGTCTAGAGAGGAGATAAATAAACCCCGGGGTAGGAATGTAACCTCTGTCTCATGTTTACAGCCCTTGAATGTGTTTGACACTTTCCGTGAGGTTGTTGCTCCTTTGAACTGTTCTGGTTACAGAGAAATACATCGCAGGGAGGTTTAAACGGAACTTTAAACGGAACTAAGGTCTTTAGAAGTCTTCAGTAGACTGAACGGACCACACTGGCAGCCCCCTTGCCTTATTGCCAATGGTATTAGTTAACAACAACAACAACAACAACAACAACAACAACAACAACAACAACAACAATTGGCAATAAAGGTATATAAGAAATCAAACTTAAATTGTGCCCCTCCCATCGAATGCTATTCCCGTGTCCCCCTTAATTATTTTCCAAGAGAAAGACCCTATAGATACGTGTAACGAGAAATTTCGCTAATTACCTGTTTATATGTAGCACATCGACATGGACATTACAGTTAAAAATGAGGTTTGTACTCATTTAATAGGACACGAGACATTTTACTGTCTTATTAGACATTTTTATGTCCGCGGGGATAAAATCTTTCCAGCATGCAAGTTTCAATTACAGGATAAGCAGCATTTTTACTCTTGAAAACTTCGTAGTAGTTGCTCTGTCAATAGTCATCAACAAAATAGACAGTGTATCCGAATTTTTAGTCGTTAGAAAAGCGTTAAAGCATTGAGAAAATGGATGGAGACTGTTTGAAAGAACACAGTATATATATATCATGTCGCTATACTGAATGATTTGTCAGGGACATCTTTCATCTAACCCTGATCGCCAGCCAACGGCAAAATAAAACATTTTACACATCAGTCACTCATCTTTTGGTTGCTGAAGAATGAGTGCAGATACATGCCCAAACTCCTGTAAGAATCCTCTTTTTCCTGAGTGAAAAGATTTAGTTTGCCTGTTACTATCTCTTTCTTTCTTTCTTTGTTTCCCAGGAGGATCTTCGCACAAAAGACCATTGTCCACAATTTGCTAGCGCTTTAAGAGACCTATCTCCTTAAAAAAATATGATCTGTTTCCGAACAGGAATTTTCCCCCGACATAAAAATAGCAGCAGCAGCATCCACACCTCTTTGCACCATCTGTCCATCAATGTATTTATCAACTGCTGAACTCAGCTCACCATCTCTTCATTCCCCATTCCCCAGTGTAGGGAAAGCAGAGAAAGTGGGAGGTTCTACAGTTTACATCTGTTGACAGTCGTCGCCTGTAGGGGGCGCTATACACTTGGCAGTTAGTTTACACTTGTTGTCTCAGGCTGCTGTACTTCAGGTGGTTTACGGTCTTTGTCGGAGGGACGAGGATGTCTTCTCTCTCTCTCGCTGCTTACTTGACAAACGGCCTCCGTATTGTACCACCAACACAGACACACTCGCCTCCCGGGCTCTGGATTTTTATTTTCTTAGATAACGGAGAAATATGCGACTTCGAGAGGAAAGACATTGATATTGTGTCATCTTTCCTCTCATTTTTTTCTTTCATTTTGCTACCGCAGTCTAAATATTGGATATTTTATTCTGTGGATATTAGTAAGTTAGTTTCCTTTTGTACTATTGAATGCTTTTAATGGATTATTATAATTATTATTATTAACGAAAATTATCGCTAAGCACGCCATTCACAGAAAAGTATACAAAGAAAGAAAATAATGATACATTTGAGTGTTTGATACACATTGGACAGTCCGACAGTATCTCGATGGTAACACGAAAATCAAAACAAATAATTGAATGTGAAATACTTTTAATTTTTGTTTAAATTGGAGTTTGTTTAATGACATTCTCTCTATTTTCTCCCTCCCTCTCTCTCACACACACACAGAGGAGCGCTCAAGGGTAAAAAACACAAAACAAGGCCTACTCGCAGGCTGGCAATTAGAGCAAATTACTGGAAATCCTGATGACAGAGAGATTAGCCAATGTCGTGTAGTCTCAGTCTCGCCTGTACACACAACTCCCACGCTTGAGCGGAGGACATTCCAGTCGACAGGAGAGAGAGAGAGAACAAGTCAGCGGTTCGCCGGTTGCTGATGTGAAAATCAGATGCTCACTTGCTCTCTTCTTTCATTGCTGCTGCTTCTATCGTCAGCTTTTATCGTTTTATCGTTATCGCTAGAACTTTCTATGTATTGAGATTTTTTTCCCTTCCTTCTTCTCTCTTCTTCTTCGTCTCCTCCTTCTCCTTCTATCACGTATAACTATAACTGCAAATTCGTGATCAGATTTAAACACTGATGTTTGTTGGTAGTGTGATGACCGGTAGAAATTGTTCTGTCTTTGTATTTTTTCCACTTTTATTTCATAGTACTGAGACCTTCCGCTCTAAACGTGACCAGTGTGTGTGTTTAAAAACTGACAAAGTTTAAAAAAAATGTTAATGATAGGTACCTGCTGTCATTTCATTAATTAGTTGAAAGCTTAGGACTGCTGCAGTAGTTGAAGCAATCAATAATAAACAACTCAGCCTTAACATCAAACCAGTCAGCGTCTACTCGCCACGCTTCATTAACCCTCCCCTTCTCACGGGAAACAAGCTTTTTCTTGGCTCGGCCATGAAGATGTAATGTGTCCTGGGGGAATAAGTGAGGAGAATGTTGTGGCAAAGATTTTAAAAATAATATTCGTCGTAAACAACATTTGGTATTATTTTTTTTAATATAAATTTTTTTTGACAATAAAAATACAGAGCAAGAGCGATAAATAAAGCTAGTAGGTGCTCTTGATGCTGAAATGCTGAGTGAAGGCCGTTGGGAACGCTCAGGCAAGAGTTATCCCTCACTTCCACACACACACACCTCCCAACATCCCCCAGTGCACATTCCTGTTGCAGGTCTGTACGGCAGTGTGATGCCATGCACTTGGCGCGCGGCCGCCATTTCCCTGTGTCAGCCCTCGGCAGGTCGCTTCATCTTTCGCATTCTTTGGTGACGGGCCGCCTGTCAGCAGCAATTAGCCTTTGAAGGCAGCGGTGCTTTGTAATCATCTGTGGCTCAAATAGCCTGAATCATGTCCTCCAACCATGACAAACGTGACAAATATAAATGGTATTCGCTGTGCTCGTGCGCATGCGTGCCCTACTTCCTGAGAGACTGCGTTTAAAGATGTACTTTGCATAAATTAACAATATAATTATATGCTTTGGTATATTTCATTTACGTAATATTTTCATACATTTTAATTAGAACTATTGTTTCTACCCCACTCCTTCACACACACCTAGCATGTCCCTCCGCCAAGCAAGGGAAGCAACTCGGCCTTGCAGTGTCCACAATTCACACTTTATAGTCCAGCGGTTAAGATGTTAAAATGTTAGATGACAGCATGCAGCAATTTCTGAAGTTTTTCTGTGCATGTCTGTCAAGTTTGTGTTTTTGCTGTTTTGGTTTTAAGGTAAAAACCATTTTTATGCGGTGAACATTTACTCGCAGACCCAACGCCATCAGGCGCCGAGTAAGATGCGATCCATTGCACTCAAAACACTTGTGTGTCCGCCTTTCAGCTTGCTGCAAGCATGGTACGTGGAGCTTAGACATGGAAACCGCCTGCTGGTGTCACGAATATCTCAGCTTCCTTTACCTTTCAGCTATTTCCAGCACTTTCATCGGTGGTTTGTTGTTTCAGAAACTGGGAGTGGGTTCTCGTCCCTGGGTCTGTATTTCACGTCAAACAACAGCTCATCCGCGACATTTCAGAAATTCAGATCATTTTAAGGAAGTGGCACTGTGAATGTACACCACAGCTACAACAGAAAAGGGTTGGAACTAATTTCTTTGAAAAAAAACTGGAAGTATCGGGATTTTTTTTTGAAAGTTAAACTTTGCTGAAGACGTAAGGTCCAGATTATCTCCCTTAGAACAGACATCTTGCAGTCTCTTATCCTGAGATTACTCTGGTAATCCACTTTCTCGTGAGGATTCTTTGTAAAGATGGCAAGCTTGATGGTGTTATCGCTTCTGAGTTCCAAACAGCTCTCTAACTCTTTCTTTGTTTTCTTCTTCCTTCATTGATACACATCCGCTTTGTTCTACAATTTCTCCTTCTGGATTTTTAATTTGTTTTTGGCATATTTCCTTCTTTTCTCTTGTTTACTTCCATTTTATTGACTTCTTTCTTCTTTTCTTTGTTATTTCCCTTTTCCTTTTTCTTTCTTTCATCTTTTTTCTTTTTTTTTTTTTGTCGCAAGGGATGGCCCCTATGGCTTATTAGGTTAGAATATGCAGTTTTCACTTCCCTGTTGAAAGTTATTTTGTTGATTGAGTTTTTAGGGGCCTTCTTTCAGTTTCAATTGCTCTGGGGACGGACTTCTCACATCCTGGCCCCAGAAAGCACAGCATTAATTACCATGTGGCCTTAAAGGTGTCACTTAAAGGTGCCACACGAGGTGCTAACCGAGTAAGCTCTCCTGTTAGCTTCTTAACACATCGTTGGCGCTGACATGAGTAGCAAATATTCCTCCTTCTTCTTGTAACAAGTTTGGTTGTAAAACTCGCTTGACAAGCTTTCTTGTCGTCTTTCTTCAAAAACTCGGCTTTCTTAAAGGATGAGTGAAGCACAGCATTAAAGTGAAATTTACTGGAGAGTTCACAGACCATGGCATTGCCACTAGATTGTCCTTAAAACACTTCTGTTCTTAATTATTTATTTTGGGCTGAAAACACGTGTTATTTTCTTTATTTCATTCTTCTTTTCTATTTTGTCATTTTCCTTTTGCATCCTTCTTCGCCTTGATGAGTATCTCTTGACAAACCTGCAGGTTCCCATGCTTCTTCTGTGTGAGAGGTGAAGGTAGGAAACTTTCTGTCTTCCAGAAGAACACAGGAATCGATCTCCAGAACTTGACTTTCCCTGAAATCACTCTTAGCCTGAAAATGAATTTCCCTGGAGGACTTTATTGGAACTTTTAAAGACTTTTTCCCCCGACAACATAACTTGCATTCTAAAAGTTTTTCATAAGGCAAAAAAGTTGATTTTTAAAATTTGTGTTTGTCAATGCTTACGATTTGAAATTCTGAATTGTGGTGTGGAGTGCCTGGAATCTCATCAGTTCAAAACCGCCTGCTCGGACCTGACCCTGGAACCCTCGGCTCCCTCATTAACGAAGCTGGTCAACAAAAGTGGGTTTATGGTTTATCGGGAAAGTAAAAGGTGTCGAAACAACAACAACAACACAACACAACACCACAACACAACAACACCAAAACACACAACATAACAAAACCATAACACAACAATACCAAAGCACAACAATACAACAACAACGCCACAACGCCACAACACAACAACACAACAACACCAAAACACAAAAACAACACAACAAAACCACAACACAGCAACACCACAACACAACAACACAGCAACACCAAAACACAACAACATAACAACACAGCAACACCAAAACACAACAACACAACACGAAAAAAAACAACAACAAAACAACATAATAGCACAGCAACACCAAAACACACCAACACAGCAACACAACAACACCAAAACACAACAACAACACCACAACAACACCACAAGAACACAAGAAAACCACACAACAACACAACATCACGACAAAAACACAACACAAGAAAACAACAACAACATCACCACAACACCACCACAACACAACAAAACTACAACTCAACAACACAACAACACAACACCGCAACACAACAAGACGACACGTGATCGAGCTCTGTGTCGTGAAGCATGCATATAGAAAGCGACGACGACACCATGACCTACACCTTGAACTCGCTTTGTTTGTCCTTTTTATTTCGTTCTGTTTTCTGCTGCGTTGAGCTCAACGGTCCAAGAGGCGTGCAGTGTACACAGTCACAACCAGCGTGTGAACACTCGCCTGCTGATCCTGTGCCGATGCCAGAAGACAGAATCAACACACGCGGGGCTGAGCGCCATTCCAGAACAAACGAAATGCAGTGATTAGTGAACGAGGCTCACGCGCGCGTCTCGTGTCGCAGTCTCAGTAGCACGTGCACCCTCCTCCCAGCTGCGATCGTTAACGTCGCCAGACATTGCCGGGCTATTATCGGCAAGGTGCAGGCGATCGCCAAGCTTTGCTGTCATTACTGACATTCGCTGAAAGGTCGGGGGTTAGTTTGCGAATAGCATTAAAACGACCAATCGACCGCGGGTGTCCTCACACAACAATACCCGGGATGCTTTGCTGGTCCTTAGGCAAACTAGGTCAGGCATCTACCCGGGATTCTTTCACAGCCAGAGGCAAATCAATGCTGACCATGTGCAGAAATTCTTGTTTTTTTTTAAATTCCTTCAGTCAGTAGACATTTCAGACATTTTTGTTTTAAAATAGTTTTTAAGATAACTCATTTTTCTTGTTTTAAATTTTGGAATGAAATGACGAACGGCAGCGAAACTTTGAGTTAAAAATTGGCTAACATTCTTTTTTTAAGAAAGTTTGACCAAAAAATTATCAGAAAATACGAAAATATTTGCATTAAAACTTGCATTGGAATGACTATAAGAAAGTCTGCAAGCCTTTCGTGTTACATGCGCGGTCATGAACCTTGGCAACAACATTTTTCTTAACCTGTGGAATTTTAAAAAAAAACTCTTACTCGTGGGACACAGACACAATCACTCGTGAAAGCTGGTTAAATTTTGCTCTACACGATTTTCTACTGATTTCAATGAGTTTTTTAAAAAAAACTCTGTTGAAACAAAAATTAGAGATTGCATAAGAACCTGCTCTACTTACCTCAAGATGCTTACGTGGGAATTCGTTCACAAGTTCTTCCGAGACTAGGGCTGAGTAAATATTTAGCGGAGCTTGTGATCTCCGATCTCCTTTCTATTTGCGTGGTCGGGACCAGTCCCGCACAGACGCAGAAGTAAGATGTTGTTATCTACTGCCAGGTTATTTTTAGACTTTTCTCGTCGTCAAAAGAAATATATATTGCATGCCGAAAATTCTGGCACACGACATTTTATTTATGGATGATAAATACTAACCCGTCATGCCACTCACCGTGACGGCGCGTGCGGACAATAAAGATGACCGATGACCTTCTGTCTCCTGGCACAGCTTGTGCATGTCATCGTAAAAAGACGGGAAGGCAAGCAGAAATAAAATCTTTGATAAAAGGTCGTGTCGATGTGTGGTTTGGCGATGAACAATGATAAACACAAACAGGATGAGGATGCTACACAGGTGAAAGATATTTTTAAATAATAAACCTGAAGAGGTGAGATAGCAGCGCATCGACATCTTTCTCTCAAGGATACACATATTTTATTTTTTCTCGATTTTGTAGGTTTCTTGTGTGGGAAGAAGAGTGGAAGAATTTAGCGAACTGCTGCAGTATGTAGGTATAAAAAAATATGTTCTTTTCTTGACTTTCAGCCGGCATCTTATGTGTTATTTTAGGTCAGTAGGTGATCGCATTTCTTCGGTTGGGATGCTAATAAATATTTATACATATATTTCTGAGATGGAAAGATTCTCCAGTATTTGAAAGATAATGCAAAGACATGCAACAGACAGTAGCAAAAGTAACAAGAAAGAAAGAGTGAATGAGTGAAAGTGAGTAACCAAGAGTGTGTTTGTGGATGTGTGTGTAAATGTGCGTATATTCAAGCTGTATGTATGTCCTATTCCATCAAAGTACCTTGCAATGAACACATACACCTTTCCTCGCAATCGTTTCCCTTACTTACAGGAACAGCTGTAGAATTTTTCCAGTCTAATTAACACAATTCCCAGACAAGTTTGCTTCTTCATATGCAGTCATAATTTTCCTAACGTTCGTTTGTTTGAACATTACAAATCTCTTGGCTTTAAAAAAAAATACCAGATGCCCGGATGTAAAGCTCGAACTAATGGCCAACAGTCAGTTAATTGCCGATTTATCTTCAGTAATTTGAATGACTACATCCGGTCCCCCAATGTCTCCCCCTTGTGATGCATTTCAGTCAACCACCCACGCGAGGTGGTCTGGCACCGAGAACTGCTGTGTGGGGTAAAAATGGTTGAAAATGATGGAAACAGCAACATGACACAATCTGTATTTCATTGTTTGGTTAAGAGTGTGGGAATTACATCACAGAATGTAGCTGTCAAACTGATGAACTATTCTATGAGGCTGAGCTCACAATTAGAAGCGGTTGCGTGCAGCAATGTTAGCTTTTATTTTTTACCTTGAAAAAGTCTTTGCAGGATTCAGAGAAAATCTTTGACAAGTCTGGGAACAGTTTAACCATGGGAAGGGAAGGTGTATTAGAAACATCTGTTTTTGTCAGACAAGCGTGTGTTTGTGACAGGAGGAGGAGCAGAAGAGATGATGAAAATGATGACTTACCTACCCAGCAATCAGAAGTCCTAAAGTAACTAACCCTGACGAAGAACATGATTCATTACTTATTATTCATCCTTGTACTACATCTCATATATAAATCCGAACTTAACAGACCGGTAATTTCCACTAAATTTATGTAAAGAAAAAGAAAAACCCACAGACTGTAAACTTGCCTTAACGAATGTGTTGTAGCTGCCAAGTTCTATTGGACTCCAGTCTTTGCAATCCACTGGGTAAACAAAACCCAAGCTTATCTCTTCACTGAGTCTTGTCATTTATACACAGCGCCTGCAAAACTCAGTTTGCAGTTAATGCAGTTTGGAAATTGCATCATGCGATCCTCTGTTTACTTTGGACATGCCACAGAATTATTGTACAACGGTAAAATAAACATTTTATGCTCTGCACAGGTTGGACTCACTAATGGAAACTACACGTAAAGCAGATGTCGGGAAAAAATGTTGACCGAGTTTTTCTTTCTGAGGAAATATTTATAGGATTTATCATCTTTAACACTTTTGTTTTTGGAGGGGGGACATTTGTTTCATTAAGCACGCGGGTAATCAGCGGGTAGTCGGCGGCACAGTTTGCAGAACAAGTCCATCTGTCGGTGTTAAAGGACTAGTGGAGTGTACAACTTTGTTTTAAAGATCGGATAAATCAAGGAACTGTTTTACAGAATAAATAACCGATTCCGTTCTCGAGATACATGCCTACTAAATCCCTCATGCACTTAAAGAAGTCAACAACTTATTTTTTTTATAGAAAAGACGGATCCGTTAAGACTTCAGCTAATGGGAGAGTTGGAAACACATGTTCATAAATCTTTCTGTCATGGTGGTGTTTGTCAACAAATATCGCCAGAACTGAAGAAGTGTATTCACTGAGATTTGGAGAAGAGAAATATCTGGCACTGAGCTTTACTCAATCATCTAAAAAATATCGTACCCTACTCGTCCTTTAAGCAACTAAAAGGTTAGCAATCCCTGTAATAGCACTTCACTGTTGGGTGTCAGACCATGCTGAGCTGCTCATCACCTGCATGGCCATGTTCTCAGCAGGAAAACATCGCTTCATTTGCTCTGGACTCACGGGTGGTCGTATGCTTAGTGCCGCTTATAAGGCTAGGTGACAGCTCCTGCTGTTCCTCCTCTGGCTGACAATAAACTTTCAAATCCTTCTCATGTCTTAAACAGAGCAAAATTACTCCAGATGGAATCTGTAGATGTCTCTTGTTTCAGCATCCGGCGGTTTGGGTTCAAACAACTCAGTTGCAAAAACACAGACTAAATAATAACTCTAATAATTAATTTGTTCAACACAGTATCTCCTAACCATCAGGCGAACTGATTGGACTGAACAGCATCCATACCATCGACTCAACAGCCTTGAATAATGATGAGAGACAAAGAACCGTTTTTCCCCTGTAGGAAGAGGCGAAAGTGTTAGCAGGAGAGAAGACAAACAAGACAGGCTGGAAAATGGAGTTGCTACATTTATCTGCTGGAGGCGATAACAAGACTGACGCGAGAGGCGTTGGCTAGAAATCGTTGAGCTCAGTCCTCGCCATTCATTGCCCTTATCGTGTCGAGTGTCTCGCAGGACCAATATGTCAACAGGCCTGTGCTGGCTCCTCCACCTTCACTCAACGGCACAGCACAACGATGCAAAAAAGAAAAAAAAAAAATTAAAAGACAGAACGAAGAGAAGAAACAAAAAAGAAATTAAATGGCGCAAAAACAAAACAGTTCTGCTCCTTCACAGACCTCAGAGCACGGTGTTCTACAGACAACAAAACATGATGCTAATTCTTCACACAGCATCAAACACATCTCTGAAGAATGGTGTACTTTGGGTTTAAATTGTTTGTCTTTTTCGGGAAATTTGGAGAATTATGGACTTTTTTGGAATAGAAGTGAAATTAGGTCGATCCTGGCTTACAGGTAGCCGATCCCTAGAGCTTTGGGGGAAGCCGGACAGAGAGAGAGAGAACTTCACAGGTAAACCTCCAGGTAATGCTTCTCCTGCGCCACCTGGGATGTCGGTCAATGCCAGCATTTTGTTTAGCTCCCAGGCTCTTACATCCGCTTCATTTCATTTGCGAGAAGCACGCGAGGTGGTTTTAGCCTTATAATACCCAATAAATATTGAAGTAAGCTTGTCATAAGCTGTGCCTGCCAACAATTCGGTTATCAGGTTAGAAAGGTGAATAGTTGTAAAGCATTGATTGATCTCACTCACGGACACACATACCCACAGACACTCACATACACACAGACGCACACACACACACAGACAAACACCTGTTACTGCAGCCATCGCGTGCGCGCGCATCCCGACTGTGGAGGCATCAGACTGATTAACCCCGTCAGTGGCCCACGTGCAGGCGCCAGCACTGTGGTCAGACCTGACGTCAGTCTGCACACACCAAACCTCTCAGCCCACACGTCTGACGTGACTTCCTGTGGTTGTGTGGGGCTCGTGAGGGCTTATCATCCTGACATTGATTCCACCTGGTCGCTAGGTCTGTAAGTCATCGGAGGTTGGTCGCTGAATGGATGGTGACTTCCTATTCCCCTCCTCTACATAAATAGCTGAATGTGTATGTGAATCTATGAGTTAATTAACTGTAATTAAATGGCTTGGTAAAGTGTTTATGAATAATTCAGGAAGTAACTAATCCAATAACTAAGTCCTGTAACCTGACAACCGCTGACTGTCAGTATCTACAGTATCTATAGACTGTTATATTCTGACAAGGACCAGTCACCATGTTACACAGTTGGAAATTCAGTGTCTCGCAGTCTCATTGTTTTCAGTCATTTTTAACAGTTCAACAGAATTACATTTAAATTGAAAATACACTCATTTTTGTTAGTCGACCTTTACATTCTTTATAATTGTTTGAGCAGTCATTTTGTTCTGATTTATATATCTGTAGTTTTAATTTGTGTAATTAATTTAATTTGGGGCTCATAATTTGTGTACTTGGATGAACATAATATATTGTGACACATATTGTTTTCCAAACTCTATTTTAAAGTTAAAAAAAACCTGTAAAAATATCCTTATATAGGAATCCTATATATGTATATACATAAACCATTTTATAGGAATATAGGAATTGTACTACAAGAGTACACAAGAACCAAGCCGGTGCAGCTGAACCTAAATGCTGACCGACTAATCATCGGCGAAATCGATTGTCCTGTTATCATCGGATGACAACAAGTGATGGAGCACAAGGTGTTCTCTCACACACCAGGCTCCCTGCTATTTGTCATCTACAAAACCCTGAGGTTCTGTCCCGCCATGGGGGCTGTCTCCCTAGTCTCAGGTGGACAAAGATGAGTAATGATGGAGCAAGTAGGATCCAGGTAATTAGTGTCTGGAAGGTGCCTGTACCTGTCCTGGGCCTCAGTCCTTTCACCCAATGCTAACAACATTTATTACAATATTCGTGGGTCCTGTTTGCACAGGTGATGGAAATGATTTGACAGATTTTTAAACAAACTAATCTTAAATAAAAAAGATATTCTTGAGGCTAGCTTTATTAAAACTTCCAAAAACCCTTAATATCTTAGCCTAAACAGATGAGTGATAAAATAGAGAAGAATGTTTCTGCTGCAATTTATTTGATAACACATCCATAATATATGAGTTGACTGAATTGACCTTCACGGGTGAATGAGAAAGTGAGAGAGAAATAAGTGTGAATGCATTAGTCTGTATGAGTCACTCAGTGTGTGTGTCTGATAATGTACACACACTTAAAATAATTACAAAGGGAGTGTGTGTCTTAACATACACTTCTTTGTTAAATGTAATAGAATTTACAGACAATAGTTTGTTGTCAGCAGCTGATGTCCGTCTTGTTGAACATTGGTAATAATGCAAATAATCACAATCATAAACATCAAAAAATGTATTTTTATTTCAATTGAATTTTCAATCTTCCAATAGCGTTTGAGAATTAGTTTCTTTTCTTGAAAGCTTAGTTTGGCTTCCATTAAATCCAATGGATTCAATCTGAGAAGAACAAGAAGTTATGAAGTATCAACTGTTAAGGCGAGTGTACAATTTTTGGAACATGTATATAGTATTTGCGTGTGTATATATTTCCATGATATATTTTTGTACTTATATTATGTGGATAATTGACTTTTAAACATCTCAACACCCCACGGGACGTAGAAAAATATAAAGTATTTTGTATCTGATCTGAGTAACAATTTTTGTAATTTTTTTCCTTTTGGGCGAGCGCGCGTGTCTGTTCGTTTGTGTAGATGTGTGTGTATGTGAAAGGACTAGCATTATGTAAAGTTTGTAATGGAAAGTACAGATAATGAGATACATACACACGTGTGAACAGCCCTTTGGGAGCAGGCAGCAAGGTGTGTCGGTGTGTCTGTCCGTGCGAGTGTAAGACTGCGCTTAGCAGCCGTCAGTTCTTATGTTCCCGCGGAGATGCTCGGTGGTAGCCATGGTAACAGTCATTAGTTGCAGCAAAAAGCCGGCACTAACATTACTTTCTATATTCTCGCCTCTTCCATTAGTTGAGAGTCCCTGGCGGGCTAACAGAACGACTTTCTGTGTCCATAGCAACATGACATACCCACGCAAATAATCAGAGATAATAAAAATTCTTTGTTTCACCTGACACTGTAGTCTGGTCTCTCCTCACCTGATGGTTCATATTCATTCCATGCATTAAAAGCCAATTGTTCCTGTGATTTTGTGGGTTTTTTTAAAAAACATTTTTCATCTTTGAGAGTCCATGTCATCTGAACTGTTCAAGGACCGGCGAATATATCCTCTGAAAAAATAGTCAAGCAATTGTCAAGATTACAAGATGAACAAAACCCATGAAAAGCAAAATGAACATCATAAAAAGTCAATCAAAGTGTCATAAACACTGTTCACCTTTACTCACGCACCATCCATTATTTCCTATTTTAAACAAATTGAACAATAATTTGGTTTTCGTTTGTTGTTTGTGTTATTTATTACTTACCCTTGTGTCCAGTGCCCGGAGTTATCTCTTTTTTCTTTTGTTGCAGTCGGACTTTGCTTCGCTGTTCATCAAATCTTTGATATCGTTATCTACGGTTATCCTTCTTGGACTTATCCTGGCATACCACGCTCTGGAGGTCAAGGTAAGCCGTGAAAGGTCAACGTGCCCTAACTAACAACGTAGGTTACGTGAGGTGGTTACGTCGCTGTGTACACCAGGGCCAATGACATAGTTGGAAAGAATGTACGCAAAAGCAACTAGAAATAGTTCTATAAAATAAATAAATAATAAGAAAGAAGTCTTGAAAAATTGAAACATTAAATAAAGTCTTGTAACATTTTGTCAAACAGGCAAACACGTGTCCTGCACATCCACGTCCTCTAATCGCATGCATAGACACACGCACGCGCGTGCAAACAGACAGCGAGAGAATTAATATGTCACAGTGATCAGCTCCTCTTTCAGTGTCATTGGCCCTTGCTTAGTCTCTGTACTGGGGTAGTCACACGTCTGCTTCATGAGTACTGCCTACACTGTGTTACTAACTGAGCGGTCCACGTGTCTTCCGGTGACTGTTGGTGACCTGTCCCACGTGCAGTCGTGTGAGGGTGCGAACGTAGCTTCCAGCGCAGTCATGTCAGTGCGAAGGTAGACAGCTCCACTTGTAGTCATGCCATTGTGCGAAGGTAGACAGCTCCACAGGTAGTCATGCCATTGTGCGAACATAGACAATTCCATATGCAATCATGATATGGTGCGAACATAAGTTCAAGCGCAGTCATGTCAGTGCGAAAGTAGACATCTCCAGCGAGCGCTAACGATACAAGTTCTGAGATAGTATTGCAATGTTTGGTTACATCAGAGCCATGAATTAAACTGATTGGCTAACAGTCAAGGGACGGGCACACCTAACGATAACATTATTATTAAATAATGACAAGAGAATTAGCTTAGTGGAATATCACTATTTCCCAAACGGATTATTTATCATAGAAATCTTTAGCGTTCTATCTTCAAAGAATTTTTTTGGAGGGTCACAAGTTTACGACTTTTCTTCAAAATCAGTTTAAACAAACTTTGTCGCAACTTTTTTTAAAAAAATTTCCTAAGCGAATAGAAATGTTGGTTGGGACAATACTACAAGGTCCAAAGGAAAAAAAATGCTTTGAGATTCATTCCAAGCGTAGGAAAATAAAAAAATATTTGCGTCGTCTTTATGCCACATCTCATCTCATTCCCGTGCGTGCGTGACACAGCAGCAGCAACACAGCAACTTTGCAACATCAGTTGCTCTGATGGTAGGTAACAAGAAGCAGGTGCGGTGCAATAATACCCGGTACACTAATCAAACATAGGCACCACGTGACGTGTACAACTACAGCAGTTTCACTGTCAGCACGTGTGCTTAGGCAAGGAGCAGCGAGTAGTAGTAGATAAGATGGGTGCCACCACGTGGAGAACCAAACATAACTTCACTCTCTTTTTTAATATTCAAGTGCTCCTTCTCTCTCTCTCATTATTTATATATGTACTTGTGTTCCAAAAACTCTACTAGCTACTTCTCAGCAAAGCGAGGGTTAGCGCTCTGTGTCCGGGTGGATGTGGTGAAGCTATTACAGACATGCGCAGATTCAAACCTCTAATCGTGCGTCAGCAACAAGTGCAGCGCTAAGCATGCCTGTAGCAAATAATAATAATAATGATGATAATAATAATAATGACAATAATTTGCCCCATTACTCTCGGCTGCTCGAGGTCAGGTGACGCACAACGCTCCCACACAGCACGCGATCAATGAACGTCACTGTGTGTCACGGACCTCACACCGCGAACCCTGCGTCAGACGTCACGTGCGTAGGCTTGTCAGTGACGTCATGTAACAGGGTCGATGGCCGTTTAGGCACAACCAGTGTGACGTCATGCTATCGAGCAGGTCAGGTGTGGAGTTCACTTCCGATATCCATCAATCTGCTGTTTCGCGTGTAATCCCAGAATGCATTTGTCATACTGTCTGTAGGCGGTCGTCTTCTTTCATGTGGCGCTCGGTGTGTTTGGCAGGTTATTTATTATTGACAAACACGTGTCAACAATCTTTCTTTTTATTATTAAAAACATATTTGTTAAGGTTTCCAGTTGGCTGCACGTGACGATCAGACAGAGCAAATGAAAATAATCTGTCTTTTTGTCTTCGAAAGAATGCTTTTACTTCCATATTTATTTTAGAAAAATCGAGAACATTTCTGCACTGTCTGTTGTCTTCTGTATTACTGTTTTCTTCCTTTTTGTTTTCGGGAATTTTTGTTTTGTAAACAAATATTTTCTGTAACTGAAAATCAATATCAGAAACACCCTAGTGTGCACAAAGGATGGCAGCAGCTGCTTTTGTGTGTCATGCTAACCTCTTTCAGCTAAAAAGTAGAGGAAACTGGAATTAACGAGAGGATAATGTTATGACGTACAAGTAATGAAGAACGTTAGGTGGTGTTACCTGCCATATCAGTACCCTCCATACCCCTCCATGCACCCAGTCTAAGCGAGGGGAGCGCACTCTGCAGACTGTTTTTCTTTCGTTGAAATGAGAGAGAAAGGATTGAAAGGAGTGAGAGAAGAGAAAAAGAGATCCACTGTACACTTGTATTTAACTTTCATTTGTTCTTGTTTGTTTCTTGAATATTTGAGTAAAAATAGAGAAAACCCACTAAAAATTATACAGACATGAAGAAAGAACGAAAGAGGGTTTGACTGATAGCTAGTGATTAGAACGCTAAAGTACAGACTACGTATCGCGTCAGTTCGATACCCATGTAGCGCACAAAAAAAAAAAGTTTATCCAGTCGGAACTCAGCTGGGGAAGGTAGGGAGGAGAGGGCCACTGGTTTTAATAAAACTGTGATTGTAACATTTACTTCACAATGACCTGAATAGTTCAGGGGACGATTTTACCTCTTTACCTACTTATATAAATATAAATGCTTGAGTTTACCTAATTCTTTATACACAATAAATTTATATATTTAAGAGCATGAGCAGCAGTTTATAAACATGCATTTAGATGGTTAGGTACACAAAATATAGACGGAAAACACTTCTTGAGTAGAAAGCAAGTAGTTAAGGTTAGAGATTGGGATGTGAGTGAGAGAGGGAGAGAGAGGTAGAGGTTGCATGGTGTTACATCCACAGTGTAGGTGTCGGGTACAGACTTGAGTGCATTGTTAGATTATCCGTTAAAGTAAGGTAAAGAAAAGAAGAAGACAAGGGAACTATCAGCTTGGGGGCGGGGGCAGTATGTGGTGGTAGGTGTTATCCCCTCGCCTCAAGCTTCTGATGGAGGAGGGGTTGGTGCATCCTGCCTCAGCGGCAAGACTTCTTGACACACGGGGTTACACTGGCAGCCCCTGCTGTTGAGATGATCTGTCAGTACTCCTTAGTATCGTCACCGGGTATACAGGTACCCTGGGGATATTGCTGATCTGAAACACAGGTGTCAGTGTCTTCAGGTGCTTGCCTGAGATAACATCCTCAACCATATGCTTTCTGCTTGAATGACATCGTCTTTCTTTCGTCCCCCGCACACACACATACATTCTTTCTGTCACACTTTCTCAAGGATCCCGCTATGAACTCTTGTGTTTCTGTTTGTCTCTCACTCTATGCACTCCTCATCCCCTTTCTCTCTTCTCTCTTTTCTCTCTCTTTTCGCTTGCTTGCTCTCTCACTATCACTTTTTTGTTTGTTCATTTATCATTCATCCATCCAGTCCTGTCTAATTCAGCAATCTGCACAAGAACACAAAACATCCCACAGCTGAACTTCACTCAGCAACTCTGTCGGGGATGTAACTGTCGAAATTAAAAAAAAAGTAATGCAAGTCATGGATAAGTAAAATTCAAGGTTTATAAATGTTTAAAGAAATGTAAACAGCAGACACTTTTGGCTTTCTGCTTACGTTCGGTAGACGGTTACCTCTCAAAAAGAAAAAAAAAAACACCCAAACTGTGCACATGCAGCTCTCACACACACACGCACGCCCACGCACACTCACTCACACACAGGCTGTGGAGGAGATAGCAAAGTGTTGTTGATGGGTACAGCTCCTGTCTACCAAAACCTATTGCCCGTAAACACAAGTCGGCTGAGAATGGGGAACTGACGTGTCTGTGAAAAAAAGAAACCTTTGTTGCACGGCCGCTCAACTCGCTAAAAAAATACTGTTTGCAGCAAGTCCTGAGTGTCTTTCTAGAGGCCAAGTGGAAACATGCGATGTCTGTGTGTGGAGATGAGCAGGTATGTTTGGTATTGCAGTCATCTGTGTAAAAAAGCTGGCGGACTTTCTACCCGGCCTTGGGCGCTATGTACCCCAATGGATTCAAATAAGAACATTTAGCCCACACACGCGCCATTGCTAGCAGGTAGTTACATTTACACGGCAGTGGCCCACAAAAGAGAGTTTTAAAAGAACTGCTCTCGGCCCACAAAGAATACGCTCCTCTGGTCCACAGACTTCTTCTTGCCCACTCTGGTCCACGGATTCCTCTTGAGGCCCTGTATAAGAGACACTTGTAGACTAGAGCTAGCACAAGCTCATGACTTTTAACGACCAGCTAATTACGACTTTGATAGCTAGCTAATTACGAGACTGCCAATGTCTATATGATTAATGACAGACATCGCTGGCCTGTCATCTGTCTTCCATCAAGCCAAAGAAAGAAGTAAGACTGACCACCGAGGTCGGATATTTCGGTCCTCTAATCAGACCGGACCGGAATGCCCTCGGCGCGCAGTGCGCTTTGTAGACGGCAGCAGATGTACCACTCGGTATTGGGTCTGAAAAGCTCCGTGAGTATATTTCAGCCTCAGGCGCAAAAGATTGGTACAATGGCGGTTTTCTTCTTTTCTTGTCCTCTTTTTGCGGGGTAGCCAGCGGATTCCCAGGAGCCAGGCCTTGATGAAGCCATCAGACAAAGCATCTTAATAGAGATGGCTGCTTACACGGCACGCGAGGCTCTCGGGTTCTTGTACTCTAATCCTTCTGATCAGTCTCACTGCCTCAGTCTCACACATTTTCGCTAGTAATTTCTGATTTCAGGGTTACCTTCCAGCCCCAAAAGTTAATTTATAAGCGAATGCCAAAAAGATTTTTTTATTATCAGTTTTTTTTAAGCTCAAAATAAAAGTTTCTGGAGAAGCCGGGTTTCAATGACAAATTAAGGCGGAAGCAACAGGTGTTGGGTCCTAGCTGCATAATTGTACTCATGCCAGCAATCATGTCTGGAGGCGACATCTGGATGAGCAGCCTATCACATCGGGTTCACACCCTCGGACGTCGCGTGATTTGTTACGACAGAGAACAGCGCGACCTCGCGTGACGGGTGTGGCCTTACATTCTGTCGAGCAAAGTGCATCGACACGTGGGTGTCTGAAGAGAAGCTTAATTTAACAAAACCAATTAAGAAGTGATATTAAACTCTTCACGTGAGCTCTCTGTTGCTTTATCTGGATAACTACAGAAACTGTGGACAAGAGCTCTGCGCGGATGCAAGGAACTATTCACTGCCGAACTGTTCGTCAGTTAGCTTTTCTGAAGTCATCAATAGCTGACTGATCTTCAATCAGAAGGATAAGAAACTGCCCTGAGCATGATGACGATGACAATGAAAATGAAAACGACGACTACGTTGATGAGGATGTGATAGCGTGTATAGTGAAGCCTTGCTCATACCATGACAAAGGACTTGAGACAATAACAAATAAACATAAAAGCTAATGAAGTCCGATGTGGGGACATAATTCCTGGGTCCAATAACATCAGGACTGACATGAACAAATGAAGATATATGTGCGGGGTAGGGGTGAGGGACGGGAATGGAACTACATCCGGTTAATTTCGACGCAGCCGGTTGGTTTCGTCTTGTTGATAGATGAGGTCATCAGGGTGCACGTGACGTCATTGATCTCGACAGCAGGCTTCATCACTCCTCTGATCACCAGATGTTATCTTTGCGATTCTCTAGCCAATCACTTGAAGGTGCTGGTGGTGAAGTAATCCAATAGTTTGTAATGAACTTTTCCAACAGATGACATCTTCGTCCAACTTCTACAAACTCCATTTCTTCCTGCAGTAAGAAAAGTACGCGAGGTACTCGTGAACCACTCCCACCCCGACTCCCAGCCCTCGGGCGTGCACAGATTACGATGTACAGGGCGTAGGAAGCACTGACTGACAGACTTGGCATCTGCACAGATGCTTTTCCATCCCGCAGCACACGCAGCCTCCCAGCCAGCCGACGTCAGGCTGAACAATGGCAAGACATTCCACAGAGGCAGTTCTCTATTTCCTGGCAATGCTAATAATTTCCTGAATACTTTAGCAATTATTTCGCTCCTTTCCACACTGGCTGGTGGAAGCGGCGATTGTATTTCAAGATCTGCTAGCACTCTGGAGAAAATTAGGCAGAAAGTTACCCCAGCCGGGGATCGACTTCTTTCCGTTTCCCTTCTAAGTGGGCGCTCTGCTCGATTTCGCCTGCCTCACACTTGAAACTTGATGCCAGACGGCGAGACAAGACAGAGCTCCTACCCCTGCACCCGACTCCCCCACCCTACACCTTCCCCGTATATACCCAGCTGTGGCAGACAGCAACTGTCTTTGTGTCTGCAAATTCTTGTCTACTTACCATCCATGGATGCATCATTATATCAGTTGAGGCGACAAGAAGGGAGAGAGAACAATTTGTAGCAACGGTTCTCCTCTTCCCGTCATCGCTGGACCTGGCTGTTATTTATAAATAATGAGACAGAAGACAATAGCAAAGTAGTGTAGCCCCTAGGTGAGCCCCTCTTTCTGTAAGAGAGGTAAGTTGTGATAAAACAGTTCAACCAACCGTCCTTGAATCTTTACGCGTTGGTGGATTTGAACACCGACGCCTTTTAACCTTTGAAGACAAAAAAGGTTTTTGTGAGCATGTGTCAGAGGGTTGTCGAGTGCCTGAAGTAAAGAATTTTGATTTTTCGGCATTTTTACTTTCTTCTTTGTCCTGTCTTTGTACTCTGTGACGAGTCTGAGTGACGTGGTCAGTAAGGTCTGAGAGCAAAGCAGACGACTTCTGTCAACGCAGCGGAAACAACGGACTGCAGCCTTATTTATTCATTTCTTCTCCTTGAAATGTAAACTGGGAAGATGGTAAGATATGCAAAGTCATCACATTCAAAGCCACAGTCAGGCCCTTGTGATCCTGGTCACGTGATCCCATTGCCCTTTATTACTCGAACTCAGTCCCCTTTGTCTACGTCACGTCTGAATAACCTTTGATGAAACGATGGCAGAAAATAGAATTGAAAAAAAACCAGTTTACATTTCTGCTTTTATTTATCGTTTAGCACCAGGATGTAAATTTTTAAGCCTGCTGCTAAATTGGACAGATTGTGTGGTTTGTTGCTGTCGTCACGTTTGTTCCTCCTGTGGGTGAACGAACCGACATATTGATTGATGTCAGCATGTGGGAAACATGAGAATGGCGTGCTGCCATCTATTGTCACAGCCATCGTTTTGTCAGACTCCAATATGATTCTGCAAGTGGGCGAGCCATGCTGCCGACCGGTCTGCAGCTTCCCTCGGTTGCATTTCATCCCCTTTCCATAACGCATTTATCCGCCCCTGGGTGTGGAAAGTTTGTCGCAAGTGATGCGCGCAGCTTGCGTCCGCCCTCGGCGCCAGTGGTGGCTGCCATGCTGATTATTCTTAGGATGCTGCTTAATGAGGGGGACTCATTATTCTCCAACATGCTGCAGACGATGTGACGGATTGCAACACGGCAATCACGACACAAATGATACAAACAACGATAAATAAATTAATATGGTGATGAAGACTCGTGATAATATGCCAGTGCCTCATTTATACTAATAAGCCAGTGTTCCACTAATAATAAGCCAGTGTTCCACTAATAATAAGCCAGTGTTCCACTGATACTAATAAACTAATGTTCCATTGACACTAATAAGCCAGTGTTGCACTGGTTGTCAACCATCAGTCGGCTCCCAGAAGCAGGGCTTCTGTTAAGGCTAAATTCTTTGGGGTCCCAGGGACCCCTTCTTCAGGTTTCTAAGGGGTCCCAGGCTAACTCTAAGGGGTCCCTTTACAACGTTGAAAAAAACACCAACAAATCAACTATGTATACTTTGTTCAACTGCCTTTCAGGCACACAAAGGACAAAGCACTGTAATGTCTAGTCAGAAACGGCGAGACTTCTGTGCCATGAAGAGTGTGCAAGCATCTGTGATGAGCTTATGCTCACTGTACTTAGGGTGCTCACTTTTCCCCCGTTTCTGATACGATGATTTTAACCACGCTGTCAACATCTTGGAAATAGGAAAAAAAAAACAAAAAACACCTCAGTGCAAGGGAAGTAACTCTCACCTTGTAGCAGACGACAACAATAGACTGGGCTTGTCAGACACTGTATCTGTTCTTCGCCCAAATTTGAAGGGGTCCCCTGGGACCACATTGACGAAAACTGAAGGGGTCCTCCGAACTTTTAATGCGTACTGTACGCAATTTTTTGCGTAAGCAGAAGCCCTACAGAAGCCTTTACTAAACTCCATTACTGAGGGTGGACGTCTCGTCCAACTGCCTCCCGTCGGCGTCTTTGATGTGGAAGCATCCATCTGCCTGCAGGCCTGTGCCAAAGGGTGTGTTCCTCTTTGTGCATCGGGTCGTCGGGTGCGTTCAGAGCTGCATTCACATCCTTTCATATGGAATCTCGGCAAACTTCGATCGCTGTTTTTTTCTGTTTAGGTCTCGGCTATCACAGTCACGTGCAGCTGTTGACGTCTGCACACCAGGAGAATTAAGTGTTCTTTGTGAAGCTGTCCTTTTTAATTCTCTCGGTCTGTATCAGTGCCGGGAATTCTCTAAACACTGATATGAGTGACGGTGAACAACATTTTACATAAACAAGCAGCTAAAGAAAGGACTATCAGAGACCTAGCATATCAAAAACACTATAATCATTACTACTCATCTCTTTATTTCCCTCGAAAATTCTCTGGAATTTTTCCAAAGTGGCTTATTGATCTCTTCCATTATTAACGTGAATATGTTGACCTCTGAACTTTCCCGCCAGACAAACAAGCTCACTGACCAGGTGGAAAAAAGTTGTTGATAGAATGGCTAAGTGCTTTACACAGAAAATTAATGTCGTCTATGAAAGACCTTGACACATGCGACATTTAGCTCTAGACGAGGCGGGGGAGTAAATTATAAAAATAAAACAAAACTTTACTTCAGAAGGGAAGACTGTCACTATCTGGACATGACAAAACATTTGGCCCTGGCAACAAGTGTCAAGTAAAAATAACAAGTAAAAATTGCTTTGGACCACTTTTGAACATATAACATATAACATTATTGTATGTGTATTATTTTAGCGCGGATCCAAAGGTCAGAGTGAAATTTCCCGAGTGTCTTGTTTACGTCTGCACAAGAGAAGCATGCTTTTTGAAGTGGGTTGGCAAGACTCAGGAGCCGGTGGCTTGCTGATGTCGATCCTTGGCGCGACAGACATTGCCAGCATGAGAGCATGCATGGTGTCTTCAGTGCTCCTCTCTGACTTTTTTGCACATCCTATTTGCACATGAAAGAGGAGAAAGATTTTACTATTCCAAACACGACTCAAGAGCCTTCAACATAGGAAAATCCCTCGATGAACCTCGGCAAACGCTGATGGTGTGTCCATCATGCCCGTGTCATTGTAAAGAAAATGAGAGCAATGATTTGCAATCTTTCTTCACTTTTTCTTCGTTTACAGGTTTCCGGTAATTTGTAAAGTTTACTCAGCTAAAGAAGAAATAAAAAATCAGGAAAGGGATGAATAAAACAGAACGGTTTAATAAAGAGGACAAGAAAAAGCTTGTGATGTTATTGCAACTATCACTGATGGTGATTATTACTACGATTGCAACCACCACCAGAACGTCCTACCACCAGCCACGTCATCCCCACTGGTAAAAGAAAAACTAAAATAAAATGTTAATAGTACGAGTGGTTCACTGTTACCAGTAGGAGCGGGAGATTTCAAAGACATTCCAATGGATGCTCAAGTATCCAAGGAAACCAAGCCGAGTGCTAAAAGTTAAAAGCAGTTGCAGCAGCCTTCATCTCTGTTAATGTTCATCTCGACCTGAGGCTTGTTGTGTCAGCAATGCAAGCAGCTTCTGTCATCTCTCTTTATCCCCGAGGCGGACTCGTGCCACTCACAGAGCCTGGACTTGGCAGCACACACCACTCCTCATGGAGGGTGTACACTTCCAAAGATGCATGGTGTGATGTTACTCTTCACAATGAGATGAGAGGAAATAGAAAACAAAAATCCAAGATTGTGAATAAAACGAAAAAAAGAAAGCCCCAAGGCTACCCCGAGGTAAGTGTTTCTTTTCGAGTTCAAGTCATGAATCATCTCTGTTCTGGAAAAAGATTTGTCAAGAGTACAATCACTGTACAATCAAACATTAAAACAAAAATGTAAATGTCATTATTTATGAGGAAAATACGAATGATACTGATAGAATTTAAAAGATAAATTGCAATGCAAAGTTAAAAAAGGACGTGAGTGGTGGTAGAGAGTATAAATAAAAAGTATAGTTAAACTATCCCCCAAAGACATAAAACAATAAACTTAATGTAATTCTCCGATTTTCATCTTGCTGTCTGCTCTGATGTTGAGTAATGGTGGAGCCAGGGCTACATCCGGGAAGCTTTGGGAAAGTAGATACAGAGGTCAGGAACGGCGCTGGATGTTGTCCATGCAGTGGTTGTCGTGGTAAGGGTTGCATACGAAGCCCAGACTATGGTGCGAGGCGACACCTTGTGGAGAGGGTCTGTGTAGTGAGCAGTGAACAGCTGAGGAGACTCTTTGGAGGAAAGTCATGTTGTTTCTGAAGAACTCATCGGAGGAATGTCCTGCTGTTTCTGAACTACTTACTGATGAATATCCTGTTTATTCAAGCACTAACCCTGAAGGAGCTGTTCACAATAAGTACAAAGTACAATAATGCAAAGTAAAAGCCAAACGATGTAATGAAATATAACATAGACGGTTTGATAATACGACACATGTGCAAGGATTCGCTTAAAGTAAAAGAATATTTGGCATAAATAAAAAGTGTCTTGTCTGTGCTTTTGGTAATAGGAGGACTTGTTTGTGTAAGTGGTCAGGACTGTCGCATAATCCTTTTCGCGGAATGAACGGTTATTGAAATTCTGTCCATTAAACAGCCTGGGGCCAGGTGCACGACATTTAGCTATGAGCTAGCAGTCAGCTAAACTGTCAGATTGAAGCCAGTGGCAGATGGTTTGAGTTTGCCATCCAGCTAGTGATAAACTACTGGTTTTTCTCAGCTATTGTGTGACTTGCTGTCTGGTGTAACTTTGTTGACTACAAACTGACTTCCTGCCAGACGAGGACAGTCCTCAAGATATCTTTAAAAAAACAATTTCTGACAGTCGAAACAAAAGAGAGGCTGTAAGGTGTGACATTTCTAGACTCATCTAGGACAGAACTGCACGATAACAAGTTCTCAGCTTGTGTCACCTGCAATCAGATGTCATCACCTTGTCAGAGAGCTGCAGCAACTTGTCCTCCACTAACAAACTGGTTCAAAACTTGGTTGTTTTTCTGACATTTTACTGACACTTTTGTGACCATGTTCCAAAGCCCTTAACAGCAAAAGCAGCCAAGCGCCACCTTCTCCATATAGCTGTCGCCTCACTTATCTCCCTTCTGCCTCTGGGAAGCAAGCGAGGATAAGCCCTTTCATTTCCGGTCCTGGATCCGACGAACCTCTTCTGCCGATAGCGGGATACCGACGAGTATTGTTCCCCGGAGAGCCACTGATACTGTGAGTGCACAGAGAGAAACAAGACAAAACAAAAATAAGACACAAATTTGAGCACAATAATACCGACACTTAATTTCGAGGGTCGCAGGGCAATTTTCCCGGCAACATTTCTGATTGACTTAATTATGCAATTAGCTCGGCCACCGTCTAATGATCGAGTTAATTGCTTATATAGTTTTGCGATGTGATTGTACTCACTGTATATTAGGTTTGTGTGTGTCTGGGTCCTTAAATAACTGTTCAGGTCTATTAGTACAATGTAATAATATGCACATTAAGCTGTGATAATTTGTTTAGTTGTTCAGTCTGTGAAGTGTACTCTACTCAGCACGTGATTTTCTTTCTACTCCCTTACGTGCGTCATCGAACGCGCGCGCGTGCATGTTTATTCTTGCATGCCTGTCTCTGCGTATGGGAGTGTGTACGCGTGGCTCTCTCTCTCTGTCTGTGTGCACAGGCATGTCATCCTTTATTGAAAAGCCAGATCGAAATCGGTGCAAAAGGGTAAGGTCAAGGGTCAATGCCACCGCCACACTGAGATAGCAGGGATGGCCGTTCGTTTTGAAGGTATAATTTTTCTTCCGGAAACAGCGTGTCGAGAGTTAAGGCCTCGACACAAAATAAACACTCCGCCGCCCACGTGCCCCGAGCTTGGCCGTTAACTCTTCACGTCCTCCACACGCCCTCCTCCCGACTCGCCCTCCTCCCGACTCGCCCACACAGTTAAGTGCCGTTGGACATCAAAGACGCCAGTTGTATGCAGACCACCCGGCAAGTCTTCGACAGTCATCCCACCTCCACCCATTGACCACACTCTTGACCCATCACTTTGTGTGTCCACGCGCTCACACGAAGGCGCACACACATATATATATATTCACACCCACACATATTTACAAGCACACGCACTCTAACCAGTACTTTGGCCCAGTTCTAAAACTATTCTAAGCTGCGCTTGGCATCTATTTTCTGGTCAAAAACAACAACAAAACAAACTGAACATCAACAACAAAAAAGGGTTATTGCGCTTATTGGCCAAGTACAACCTTTTTAAAGTCAACTCGATAAAGGGAATACGAGCGGGTAATTCTACCCGACCGGCAAATTGCCGTCACAGGACGGTCGTCTGATTACAAAAGCTGCAACTACAGGACTGCAGGCTTTCATTTCGATGGGTTGGTAGGGACGACTGTAACTTGAGAGCTCCCTGATGATTTATGACGCAGCTGGAGAATTATTATTCTTGTTATTTAATGTTTTTATGTCCTGACAACTTTCATTGACAGTCTTTCTTTTAGTTGGTAGAGATGGATGTGAAGGTGAATCAGAGATAGTGATTGGTGGTACGAATTATAAAGATTTCAATACTGTGTTTATGTTGTTCATACAGTCTGTCGTTTTCTCTTTTCATAATTCGGCTACAAACTCAGAGGGGAAACACGTTTGTCATTTGTAAACACGTTTGTCGTGCGTTGTCTGACCTTTGTCAAGATGGTCAATAATGTCAATAAACTGTCGAGTGACACAAGTTTACCGGTTATTGTCAATCGTGTCAGTAACAGCAACACATCTACTTAAAGTTTCATCTATCCTCGCGTACGTGAGCTGTCAGCTGACTAAGTTCTAGTTGACTGATGTTAACGTGCGCGTGGTGTTGTTATTATTTCCGTCGTCCAAACACGTCTGCTGCTTGTTGGAGGCCATGAACTCTTTCTTCTTACTCTCAGTTCGTTTTTGGTGATGCTTGATGTGCTCTTAGAGCAAAATTCGAAAGTAATAATGTCTGAACAAAAAGAAACTTTCTTTGCGCGAGTTATTTTAAATCTTAAGCCAGACTTGCACACACAGGCACTTAGTCGTAGGTAAGAACATAATCGCTTGATATTAGCCTCTACATCGTTGCTTTCAGCACCCTTAGCTCTCTCTCACACACGTACAAACTCAACACATTAGCAGACTCACTGCTTGTAAATGATATTGTGTGATTATTCATTACTTTACCTTATTTTTAATTTAAATGAATGTTTTGAATGTCATGTGATGCCGGAAACAAAATCCTACTTGTCCCTCAGGGACTCGAAGAGGGAGAGCAGTGGTCCTGGAAGTATTTGCCATTATTCTATTAACAAAAAGTTGTTTTTGTTGCTTTTGGCGGACGACCTCGGAAAGCGAAACCGGAGAATCAAAAATCATTCGGAACAAATGGGTAATATGACAATATCATGCTAGCTAACAACTACCCACTACCACCACCCACTCACCATCTCTCTCTTATTCTCCCAGTACTTGCACTTGTACCACTCTGTCTACAAGTTTTGATAAAGATTGAGTATTTATGAGCAACAATATCATTTGACAATAAGATTTGTACAACAATATGTTGTCGCTAACTCTCCGCTTGCATCCAGAGCCTCTCTGCTGATTTTTTTAATCTTGCCAGGGTGCGTGTGCGTGTTTATCCTTTATTTCTACAATAACTACATTTTCTTTCTTAAAAGCAAAGCCAATACTCCACGTCTACAACTCTTATATTTTCTCCATTGACCACCCAGGTTACCTAATTTTCTTTGAAGATGCTCATCAAGTCCAAGACGATCTCAATATTATTTAGACGGTTTGTCAGTAGACTCTACAAAGCAAGGAGGTTTCGCAATGAGATGCCGCAGTGTTACTCAGGGAAAAAATATGGTTTCGTTACCATTCAGTTGTGGGGTAGGCGTTGATGTTCTCCTTACTGCTTGTGGTACCGGATACGGGGCCCTCCTGACATTAGGCTTTGACATTCATCCGGCGGGAGGTTTGGCAAGCAACCGAGGGCACTGGGAGAGAGAACGAAGGGAGAATATGCAGCGTAGTCGTCTGGATCGCGATTATCATCTGTTCCACATGTTCGACCTGCGTGGACTCTGCTACGAAGAGTAAATTTTTTTTAACAATCCACGTCCCATCATTGTCTTCACGACAGTGGTTTGTCTTCAGTGGTTTACAAAGCAGTCCTGAAGGCTATAGCAACTATATTAAAACAAAGACATGGCCTTCAAAAGATTTTTTGTTGTTCCCTAAAGGACCCTTATTGAGACCTTAAGGTCTACTTTATTCCACGCTGACGGGGGATTGCAGCGGGCCCATAATGAGTCCTCGGTGCCTGAAACAAACCTCACTGCACTGGGATGTTCATATCCCGGGCTCCCATAAATATTCTCATCACTAGTGAGATGGTGAAAAGGACTGCAGAACATTTAGCAAAAGCTGGAAACATCTCCAGTGAAAATGCCAATGTTTTGACACTTGTCTTGGAACTTCGTACCCATAAATAAAATGAAATATGGGGTGGAGGCAATGTAAACGTCTGTTACTTCTCTCCTAGGCTCGTATTCACGGAGAACATTTATTTAACTTCTTCCAAACCTGAGCTGGGTAGCCTTTCAAACCCTGGACTTGTTTATTCAGGGTAGGCCTATACAAATTGGTTTACCTGCTGGAAATTTATTGAGATGTTACTGTCTTACAACTTCTTTTATCATAAGTACATGTGGCAGAGATAGTGATTCAGTTCAACCGAACATTGCTCGAACTGTATCCCTTGTAGTATTCTGACTACACGGGTCATTATATGCACGTGACTGGCTCTGTCATCTAGAAGCCCGTACACCGCGTTCTCGTCCCTCTGTCCATGCTGAGGTCCTTTCCCTGCCCTTGCCTCTTGCAGGCTGGAGAGGTTGAGCTAATTGGAAGACAGGGAGGGAGAGAGAGACAGAACCCATTTACTCCCTTTCTTCCCTCCATCGAGAAACGACCGACAAGCCAGATACTAGACTATTTCTTTCTTCCTCCTGGTCCCAAACCCCAAACCATCTTGATTGTCCACCGTCTAACTGGCTAGAGGTGACTGCTTTCCGTTACTTTGTGTTATTTGCCTGTTTGTGTCTATATTGCTCTCAGTGTCTGTCAAGCAATTGCCTTTGTTCCTGGACTGATGTCTGTATCTTCGCCACTGCACCTTTTAGGGGATGATTTTATTTCTACTGCTACATCTGCGCCATCTTGCAATCACTTATATTTTATATCCGTTCATCAGCAGCATCCATTCTAAACTGATCTGCGATTGGTTCATGTTGGGAAGTTTAGCCATTAAAAGTTTCGTGAAGGCAGGTCTAGGTCTGCTGGCGGACATTGCGCATCTCCAGGAACATAAGTTTTAATGACCATTAGCATGATGTTGTGACAAGAATGGTGTAGATTTTTGCGAAAGTTAGGCCACTGCATCAAAAATCACCAGTTTAGCCTCCATAAAAATGACATAATAACTTTCAATTACTTTTCAAACGACAACTTTATTGACTTCTCGAAGATTCCACTCAACGGCAAGAGTGCAGACCTCACCCTCTCAGCAATTCTACACTACGGAGAACTCAATGAACTTGTTGCTTTAAGATTCGTCATTATTATTATTATTTTTATTATTTATTATTAATTACTATGTCTGTATACTTTGTGCAAATCACTTTGAGCCTGTCTTTAATGGTTAAAGCGCGATATGTCAACTTTATTACTATTTATTCTACTCTTTCTCCTCACCACTTCGCACTTCTTACTCGCGGTCTCTCTCTCTGTGTTCTGTCTCACTCTCTGATTTTTCCTTTCTCTGTTGTCTCACTATCTCTCTGTTTTCTCTCTCAGATTTATCTTTCATGCCTTCATAGGGATTCCTCAGGATCAGCTTACAGTGTAAACAGAGGTTTTGATCATATTAACCATCACAAACCTCATCAACAGCCTTTTATCTTCGATTAGTCGAAGCCTTTCAGGCGGAGTGTTGATTAGCATGCAATTCGATTCTCCGCTCGTCTTGTCTTCTTTTCTTCTAAGTCTGTTATTAGAAGAGAAAAAAATCTTATACTTTTCCTCGCAATTCCTTTGTTTATTTTTTTTTTAATGTAAATACAACATTATGTTTCCTCCCTCATTATGAACACAAAGATGTGAGCAACTATTCACGTCAACAGACTCGCAAACTAACAAGCAGCAGAAATGCTCCTAATTGATGAGTTAGTTTAGTTTACAATTATGTGTTTATTTATGTTGAATGTGTTTGTATCCTTTGTTTGGAGTTTCGATAGTATTAATCCTGTTTAAAGTGAGTTTTGATAAACAGACTTGTAGATTGACGTTGTTTCATTTTCTGTCTATGACAGGGCCATGTGAGTGACATTTTGGTGACATTTTGAGTGACTGTTGGTCATTAACCCACTGATATCATATACACACAGCAGTTACAGCTGTCACGCTCGCTTGCTGTACTCGGTGTACAATAACGAACAGCGTTGCCGACAGCGATAACGACCCTCGTTAACTTAACCCTCGGCGTTAGCGCAAGCGGTGTACTAACTAACCCCCAACACAGCGTCACGTGCTAACAGTGCTCCACTGCGCATGCGTGGATGTTGTACTAGCTGCTGCGTCGTGCTAACCTGCGCCTAGAGTCTCGCACAGCTCGGCTTGCTTCCACCCTGAATGCCAGTGAAAATAAACGTGTGGCGTCTGTACAGTTGTCTCCATGGTTACTGACAATGTTTGCACAACCTTTTTCTGTCGTTCTGTACTTGATGCCGCAATGCACACTGGGCCTACTTGTGTTAATTACGTGTGCTATTATTGGTTGTTTGGATTATTCAGATTTTAATGTTCTGGTTATTATTTATCTACCGTATCTTTTACTGAAGTTTTTGTCTGCATGAATGTTGTGACTGGTCACGAGGCTAGTGCTAATATGGATGCTCTGTGTTGTGACTGGTGATGGAGCTAGCTAATCTGGATGCTCTGTGTTGTGTTTTTTTTTTAGGAAGCTGGGACGGAGGTACTGTAAACACCAGAACCACAGTTCACACCAGTGTTCCCCGGTCGCAAGGCTTGAGCCTTCCCCTCTAGTTCAGTAGAGACCAACCCTCCCTCCCTCCCTGTTAAAGACGAGAACCTGTGCATATTTGATTACCTTCCTTCCTTCCTTCCCTCCCGCCTTTATTTCAGAGAGGCTTAGCATGAGCTCACGCAGGATGTCATGAAATCTTATTACACGATGCCGGAGACTCCAAGTCTTAGTGTAGGATGGAATATTCTAGCTAGCCATCATGATTCCGGATGATATTAACTATAAGGTTTACTGCATGATGTCACAGAGAGGACAATTAAGATCAGTTTATTGTGATATGTCACAGACAGGGGACCTAAACAAAAACTATTATTAATTAAAAAATATTTCGTGACATCATGGAGTAGGAAGCGCCATGCAGAACCGAAGGACTCCATGTATGTTTTTACGGATTAGTCGTTCATGCAAACTTATATCTCCATAGAAAATGAACCTTTTAGAGGAAAGTATGCCTGTTAATTGAGAATACGGATGTTGGTTAGTAGAGATTAACCCTGGAAGTTAAGAGAGCTGTTAAACATCTTAGAAGAATAGTCAATGAGGAAGAGAAACCTAGATACCGTGCTTCCCGAAAAATAAGACATGGTCTTATAACTTTTCCAAAAAAGGTATTAGGGTTTATCTTTCCCTGTACAAAAATCTACATTAATTCAAGTACAAAATCTGAATTTATTGTAATACAGTCATGTCATTATCTTTTGAAACATCACTCACTCATGAAGCTATTTATTTAGATAGCAATGTCATCATTTTATAATTCTTGATGTTTGTCGTTTTTCATAAAGAAATCTGTCCGTCTGGTTGACGATCTTAGGTTTAAATATGGGATGGGGCTTGTATCACGAATATCCCAAAATCATTGTAAGTTATTTTCTGGTTAGGTCTTTGGGGGAAACACGGTATGTAGTTCTCTAGGATCATTGCCCATGACAGGTTGAAAGCTGATTGTTTTCGCCAATAGTTCGACTATCCACGCTCACACCCTTGTATCCGCAAACTTATCCATGTTTATATATTTCGTTGTCTTAGTTGTTAATAGAATCGTCAACTGGCTTAAGACCATGTCATCACACACACAATTCATCCGCTGGACTGCTTTTTTGTGTCCATCATCTTTGTCGTCCCTCCCACTTTCCGGCTTCGCCCCGAAACGCATCCCTTTTGTTCCTTCCTTCCTGCAAACTGACAGTGTTTCCTCATCCTCCCTCAAAATCCACCAGTTCTCCACAGCTTGTCCAGCAACTTTGTCGTTTTTCTTTGGATGTATCCGTCTTTGCCGCCAGAATTCCTGTCCACATGTTTGCAGTGCTGCTGACCATTCTCCTCGCATTTATTCATCCAGTCTATTGTTGGCATGTAGAAGTTGTCTTTCCAGACCACAGAACCTTTCTTTCGCGTTGCAATCATATTGTTTATTAATTATATGCTCTGGTTCAAGCACTCATGTAATATTGTACAGTAAACTCATATTCTAGGAGGTTGCACAGCAACAGTTTTTATAAACATGTAAACAAAGCACAGCTTGGCCTTTAGTGTTCTGTAGTTAAGGTTACATTCATAGGAACATAATAATCCTTTTTCTTTTAGTAAAAATGTTTATTGATCTCTAAGCAGGAAGAAAAATAATCTCCATTTTTTGCCTGTTAAGGGTATGTACATTCTATGATACACATCCGGGAAAATCATAAAGAGAAGTAATTGATGTCCCTTTGTTTGCACGTGCATATTTAGAGCAAGTAAGAATATTTCTCAATTGCTCTTTTTTTTTTTTTTTTTGTCTTTTATTGTTTTCGATCCGACAGGTTCAATGTAAAGCACGGTCGTTCGCCTACATGTCTATTGATCCCTGAAGAACTCCCTCCATGGCCACATCGACCAACTCTATTTTTAGCGCAATTTGCTTTCTTCCCGTCGGTCAATGGGACAGGAAGTGTTTATTTTGTCTTGGACGCGCTTGTGTGTTATGCTTTTAAGTCATTTCCACCTGGGTGGGGTACTTCCCTATCAGTGTTATTTATTCTCAGAATAGCCCTTGCACGGCATGGCGCCTGCTTCACGGATTATTTACTCACAAGAACATTTTTAGCAGCTTTACTTCGCCTCTTAAAAATGAACCAACTGCTTTCAAGGGTTCTTTTTGTTTTTGTTGATGATGAAATGATATTTTTGTCATTCCGAACATGACCGGCAGCTATTTAGAAAGACCCGGAGCTGACATGCGCAGACTGCACGTGCATCAGATGCCGGCGATGCTAGATTGTTCTAGTCGTGTGGACACGTCAATGAGGCCTCAAGTCCTCCATTCCGTTCCCGAGTCGTAAAGTTCCGGCAGACCGGAAGTGCGCTGAGACTGCAGTTTATGGCTCACACGCAAAACGGGGAGGAGGAGGATAATGGGAGAGAGGCAGGCTATGGGGGGGGGGGCACTAGCAATCTTTAGACTAAACAAAGACACACTAGTTTAAGCTTTCTTGAATTAATTTAACAACCAGTGAAAATGTAACAAGTCTTATGCCATAAAATGTAAGTTTTAATTTTAATTTCTCGCTAAGCTTTGCCTTTAATGTTCGTTGGTCTTGTAAGTACTACAGCACTTAATTAAGTTTAAATATTGTTAACAGTTTGAAAGCCTTTGACTATTTTCAAAAAACAACAACAAAAGACATTCTGTAATACTCGGGAAAATCAACTACAATAAAGGTACAACAGAGGGTCTTGATGACACCCAACAAATGTAGTCAGTCTAGACATTTCAAAAGATAAGTTTCTATACACTGACCGTTTTCTCATGACTATACTACAGACTTAATTCAGTCTAAATAAAAGTTCGCTTGCTTTTGCAAAAAAAAAATTCTGTAATTTCCTCCTACTTCGGAAAGTCAACTACAACAAAGCCACTTCATTTTGACTGCTTGATAAGGGGGTCGTCTGACATTTAGAAAGTTTAATCACTACAAATGTTCCATAGACGAGTGAATGTCACAGAAGTTTAAGTTAGAACTGTAGATGTGTTTGTCACTTCGATCTCTATTGGCCGTTTAACAACAACGGGTCAGTTAGTCCACCAGATAGCTCTTGTCTTTAGAGGGTTAGGCATTATTCGGAAGTAGATGGTATACTTTGAAGACCAGACACGACATGTGTGTAAACATTTAATCTGTGGATGTGATTTATTTCTGTTATTTCGTCTGCTGTCCCTAGGTAAGTACGTACGTGAGTGTGTCCGTAGGATACAAGTGTTGCTTGGCTGCTTGTCCTGCTTCTCTACAGCAGCTGGCTGTTGATGGCAGCATCCGGTGGCCATGGTGTGTCCCAGTAGCATGGCTTGACTCGGGAAATGGCTTTGTGTTCATGTTGTGTGCATGGTGTTTCTGTGTTCACCATACTTAGCTGCATATCGTGAAGAACATCCTGCATTCTCAGATGGGTTCTTCACAGCATGACCTTCCACTTTACTGGACCATCTTAGAGGCTTTGTTATCATCGTAAAGTTAATGGTCCCTGTAGGCTAGCTAGACTGAACTAAGGGACTCTTATTTCAATATCTTTCTTGACCACAAACAGTAATAAATAATGTACAGGCCAAGCGGCAGCAGCTTTTCAGTTAGGTTTATTTGTATAGACATGTGAAAAATCGTTTTTCTTATCAGTAAGATATTCCGATTTTGTTGCATTTGAACTTGTGATCCTTGCCTATCACTCGTTGTCAAACACCGTTTCCTTTTTTTGAATTTATTCATTCTCCCACCCAAGCCCGCTTCTTATTTAGGTTATAGTTGAGCCTCATATCCATAAAATGCTACAGCCAACATCCCAGTAGATACCTCAGGTGCAGCTGTATTGATGTTCAAATGTAACCCATTTTTGCACAGCTGCAGGTTTAACATGCCGCTGACACCCAGTTGCGTCCCTTTGCAGCTGTTCGCGGTGGACAACTGCGTGGAGGACTGGCGCATCGCCATCTCGTGGCGGCGCATGATCCAGCTGTTCGTGGAGATTCTCATCTGCGCCATCCACCCGATCCCTGGCAACTTCACCTTCGAGTGGACGGTGATCAAAGCGGAGGACAAGGCGTCCGTCGCGCGTGTGGTGTCCGTGGACGTCCTTCTGTCCATCCCCATGTTCCTGCGCTTGTACCTCATCTGCCGTGTGATGCTGCTGCACAGCAGGCTCTTCACCGACGCCTCGTCACGCAGCATCGGGGCGCTGAACCGCATCCACTTCGACACCAAGTTCGTGCTGAAGACGCTGATGACCATCTGCCCGGGCACCGTGCTCCTGGTCTTCATGCTGACTTTGTGGATCATCGCCGGATGGTTGTTGCGAGCCTGCGAACGGTAAGACATTGGTCGTCGTACTGGGAAGGTTTAGGAAAAGCCGTGAAAAGAAGAAAGAAAGGAAAGAAAGGGGAGTTTATGGGGGAAGAAAGGACCTTACGATGCCTCTTTTTTCTGGAGATGTGTTCTATAAAACAGGACGAATGCGAACAGAAATACAGGACATTAATCTTTAAGTACACCTTGCTCGCTTATGTCTGCAAATTAATGGGCCATTTATTCTAGAAACATTTATGTAGCAGCTCGTTTGTTCGTCCCTTGCGATCTCAATGGCATCACAGGTCGGTGATAGCCCATCACGACATCTGGCCAATGTGATTTTTTTTTATAGTTTATTTCTTTTATTTTACTAATCTTGCAGTATTCTTTTTAACAAGTTGATGACATGTCCTCCCATTTATCTGAGTGCGTACAGCGATGTAAGAAGTATATTATTTGTTTTATTAGCACCAGCGGTTTTTTGCACACAGTGCAAATTCTGTATTTAGGGGCACGGACTTCTGGTATGAGACTCAGAGACTCATGAAAACCTTGCGATGTCTTAGAATTGGGTCCCTATCTCCTCTAAAGAAAAAAAAACTGATTAAAATTCTCCTCCACTCTAAGGGAAAGTGGTTCTCAACATGAAGTTCCCGGCACCCTACTGAGAGGGTGGGTATAGGCGTGGAATCTAGTCACATGGTTTTTCTGATCCAAGAAATCCCTGCCGCATTCTAGGAGGGAAATGAAACTCTTCTGTCAGGCTTAGAAGGACTTGTTTTTTCACATGTGAGCTATTGAGCACTTCCTCGCGAATCACTGGCAAAAGATAATAACAGTAAAAAGTTTGCAGCACATTTGTGCAGGTTACAGGGAGCTCAGTGCGCTTGGCGGTGAAGACACGTGCAGGGGCGCAACATGTCGTGTTTGAAGTACTGGGCTGTCAACAATGATTTCTTTAATGTTGTGAGTAATTCCCTAACATGACAGCATGAAAGAGGATTAGAGGGAGATTTGTCGAGAAGAGCAGACAGAAAATATAATTTATTTTCAGAATTGTTTTCTCAACTCTCCTTAACGCCATGCTCCAGTTAGGTCAGCCCGGTGGTGAAGCTCCAAAGAATGCACATCTGGGCTTAACATCCACGTGATACTCTCTACCTTTATTTAATTTTTTTCTAGCTAAGAAGACCGTTTCTTACAAAGATACAGTCCTGACAAAGTGTTAACATTTTTCTAAGCATGTTTGACGAAATTTGCATGTCGAAAAATGCTCTGAATTCGTATTCAAAATTTTATATCTCATGTCCATGCAACAAATGTTTAGCATAATAATTAGCTTTGAATTGCACGAGCATTCAACGGAAAGATTTGTTTTTTGTGGGGTTGGGGACAAAATCCTATCGCCTTCAATTTACCAGACCCTAAAGAAACACGGTTTACATCGCACCAGCACCGCTCGTTAGTGAGGTCCATCACTTCTATCACGTGACTCAAAAATGGCGCCGTAAACACTTGCTTGTGTAGCTAACAGGAAGGAGAAGAAGGGCTAGATCACAATGACAGATGAATGTTCCTGTCTACAGCAGGTTGCAGTCCCACGAGCCTTGTGTCAGCGCACCGCACGTGCTCGCCCATCACAAATTAGACCGCTGGAGCGGCAGCGCCCTCTCGTGTCGAGCATCCCTCCGCCATTGGTGAAATTTAGATGCCATTAGGAAATATCTGGCAGAACTTTCTGCAGCTGCATCCCTGGCAGACATACCTTCTGTCACATTGAACTCTTGTTCAAGTTGGTTGTACTACCACTGACATGTTTCCATGACTACATCCGGGTCATTACTCTAACTTCAAAATTTTTAAACCCAACGGCTTCAGTCAAGTTTAATATATTTTACATTCTTATCCTCGTGAGATAAACCGAAGTTTTTCTGATCGCATGTCATAAAAAGCTGAAAAATAATGTTTGGCAAAGGTTATTTAGTTCTTATGATTTTTAAAAAATCTTGACAGCAAAATTGGATTGGTTGTAAATATTCAGATGCTGGATTGGTTTGTGAGCCTCGTGATTTTTCTTTGGCTCGTTGAGTCCATTTGTGTAAACTGATACAGGCAGGTTTATTACTGCTTTCATTTTTCCTGTCGTTCTCCAGCTGCAGTTTTGTGATTTACTGTCGGTGTGAACGCCAGGTCGTAACATTTTACACTCGCCAAGTCAGCATTCCTGTGAACCCCGGACAAGTCGTTTTCTGGAGCTGCCGTGCCCGTTGTGACGTCATTGCCGTAACGGCTTCCCTGCCAGCCATTTAACAGACTTTTTAAACCGTCAGCTGCGGGGAGATAATGACAGGTCGACAGATAGCATTACCTTCTTATCTTCCCTGTGAAAGAGCTGTAACTTTGTAATGTCGCAAAACATTTTCTCTTTGTTTTGTAATCTATCCTCGCCTACGGCTTGAGTTCTTGTCTGGAGGGGTAGCAAGTTGGAGGGTTTATGGGAGGGGCCGGGTGCACGACCTTGTCAGAGCGAATCCAACGCCTACTTGTGCCACTTGTTTCTTGGACACCCGCTGGAAAGGAAGGCCGGAGGGAGCGCTGTTGGAAGACTGACGGTGGGGCTCCTGCCATTGTTTACCAGCCATCAGTTTGTAACATCGTCATCTTTTGTCCTTGAAGGCCTCGTGCCTTTTCGCACTTCGCACCTGGGTCCCACACTTTGGCACGTGAGAGCACAGCTCGCTAGGCCGCAAGATGGCGCGAAGAGAGCATCAGCAGCAGCCTCTCTCTCTCGCTGTTGTAAGAGCCTCCCTCTGCAAGCAACATTGGCAAAGCCCATCGGCGATCGTGTGGGTGTTTCCTACCCTTCACTCTCTGTTATTTTTTTACTTCTTTTACTCCCACGCTCTCTCTTTCTCTTTGCCGCTCTCCCTTCCCTTTGAAGAACCGGACGATGACAAGAACATTGTGTGCAGAGCGATGAAAGACGATAGATGACAAACGAACATTCATGGTGACAACAGAACAAAAGGCTGGAATGATAGGAAAATTTCATAGGCTTCCGTTAATTAAAAAAGCTCATCTTCTCGAGATCTTGGCTGCAATAGGAAAGTCGCCATTTTTGTTTGCTGTAGTGATTCTGCTGTCATTCTGTCACTGGTCTGGGACATCCGCTTCTGTGTCAACACAGGCGGGTACATAGGTATACAAGGGAAAGGACAAGCTCAATTAAGGAAGTTAAACGGTTTTTTTGTTGGGTTTGCTTTCATTTTTAATCATTTCGTAGTTGTTTAAAAAAAACTGGGGATTTCAGTCGTGAGCAATAGTTAATTCATATTTCAAGACCTAATTGCTATAACACTTGCATGTTTCCAAATATGGACAAACTGAAATACACAACGGCTGTACTCTTACACATTGTGATTTTACTTGCAGTGAACGAAATATCATGAATACCAAGATACAGACACAAATTGCTACTCCCGATATGTAAACTCATGAAACTATGTCTGGCTTCTTAAGATAAAAAAAAAGAGCTAACATATGGGTAACTGGAGTTCGATGCTAAGAATAATAATTTTTAAAAAAATAAATTCAAGATTTATACAAATTAACTTTATTGTTTTAAGGACTCCAATATATCGATGATCTTTCAGTACTCCAAAATACCAATATGAGGAATACAAGACAGAGACTAATGAACTTATTGTATCGTGATTTCAAGAACACAGCTCAACTACTACAAGAGACAGACTGAAGTATGTCAGGAATCCAAGATAAGGAGCAACACACGGGAGGAGGAGTGCCAAGAGAGAGGTGCTGTTAATAAACCAGCCCACACCTACCTTCGTGTTGGGATTATGTTTACTTCACACTCTTAAAGTCAAGGAGGAAAAACCCAATTTTCTTTTTCTTTTACAAAAAATGTAAATCACGTGGTCGCTTTCCGTTGGCGTGTATCGAGATGTCAGTCGATGGTGGTGGAGGTTCTGTTTTCTGTTCTCGACGATCTGTCGGGAGGCTACGACTACTACAACATGCACTCGGTTGTCGGCACTTGATGGTCAAGGCCCACAGAGCTGTGTGATTTATGGCGGTTATATCATCCTGGTGATGACACTGCAGATTGTTAGCGATTGATCACTATCGCCGTGCATTCATCAAACTGGACAGGTCCTCGATGACGACGGTTAACAAAAATTACTTTCTCTGAACATTTAGTTTTTTTGCTGCTGCTTATTTTAAGCTCCTCGTTTAACATGTTTTCACCACCGTTATCTCTCTCTTCTCATTTCTTCTTCTTTTTTTCCATCAGAGAAAAGTGTTTTTTTTTATTAATTTTCTTGTTTGACTGTCTAATTATCAGTCTTCTTTCTTTCACATTCTCTCTCTCTCTGTGACACACACACGCGCAGGAAACGAAAGAGCTGCAAATTAATTTAAAGAGGCAATTTAGAAGAAAAAAGCTTTTAAATAGACAATAATAAATAATTTTTGATTAGCTGATATCTAACCTCAGGAAGTTTTGCAGTCCATAGAATGCCAAGAATGGATGAGCTCTGTTTACCGCCATATGCGTGCAATCACACTAATGATGTTTTATGTTTCCTGTCCCGCGAGACTTTTATTTAGTTTGAGGGAATAAATTTTACACTGTAGCCTGAAGAATCTCTAGCAGGCAAACACGAGCAGTATGTTTTCATTCATTCTATTATTTGTAAAGTGAAGTTGTCTCCAATTCTAGAATCTTGTTTTTTTCCCGAAACACTTTGAATGATATATTTATTTAAAATATTTATCGCCATCATTACACAATAAAGAAGGGTCCTGTGGTCTCAGATGTGTTGAGCATGACCAGGAGTCTTATGAAACTCCTTTTACTGTGAAATGATAGGGAAAACTATTTATGGAAATTTGTATAACGAGGTACTTTCATTTATCCGAACTTGCTTTACTATTGTTATTGCTATTAATACAACAAACATAGGTTTAAAGAAGGTTTTTGCATCAACCTGAAACTGATCCACGATGCTTTGAATTATTCAGCCATTTTCCCTGGTTCCAGATTCTAAAATGAGAAGGCAATCACTAGCGAGGTGCATTAGTGACATAATCAGATTGCAGCAGGTTGAGGAGGTTGAAGTGACGCACACACGTTGGCCCAGAACGAACAGGAAGGAGAAAAGAGTCGGAGGCAGAGACCGTGTCTTTTTTTTTTTCTATTTCCTCCTGCAGTTCGCCCACCTTGCATCCGCAGCTCGCTACCTGACGAAAATAAACGGCTTGGCACGCCGGGGAGTCTGCCCCAGTTTCCAGCGCCAGCTCTTGTCACGAAATTGCGGGTCCGGAACCGGTGCGACGCTGGCAATCGCCTCCCGTCACGTGCGCTGCGCCCTCGACCAGAAGGTGCGCACAGTGCATGGGGGCGCACTCACGAAGCCAGAGTAAGGCGTTGACCTCGAGTAAATCAATGGCGAACTTTTTGTCTTGGTAGCTATGAAACATGTTTCCTACTGGGAGTGCATTCATAAAGCACTGGCAAAGACGATAGGGTAGAAGAAAACAAGGCAATAAATGCAGATTATAAATGTCAGTCGTTAGCTTCGAGGACGGGAAGCTGTTATTTGATTTTTTTCCCAATTTATCCAGTAAGTAGCGACTTAGCTTCGCTTCATGAACACGGCCCCAGACCTGTGTGCATGCATTTAAGGTTTGAGAAAATTGCACAGGTTTCCGCGGGATGGTGAACCGTCAGAGAAAATTTAATCGACACGTGAATTGCTGCAGTGGTCCGAGAACACTCTGACTCCAGATAAGTCGATTCTAGGAAATTTGCCCAAGACAGGGAGAGAGATTGCCAGACAGACAAAGAGAAAGGGAGGGATGAGGTTGGACAATTTTGAGAGCAAGTGATGAGGAGGTAGGGAAGTCAGTGAGTGTACGAGAGGAAGAGAGAGAGGGAGGAGGGAGGAGGAGGAAAAGATTGACACTGGACAGAAATGAAGTCTGCAGGGAGGAAATGAGGAACGGAGAAGAAAACAGAGAAAATTAAGTCAATGGAAGGTTCGAATCTTCTCTGTTTATTGCACTCTTTAGCATACTGAGCTATTCAATGAACTTAGTCATGCAGTCAGTAAGGGTTAGAAAAAGAGAATTCAGAGAGAGAGAGAGCGTGTGTGTGGTGGACGATATCAGGATGGAGATAATTACGAAACTCTTCATAAGAGAAGAAGAACCACGAGAAAGAACCTGTCATCTGCGATGATGAGATAATCGGGGTTTGAGCAGACATCGTCAAGAGAGAGATAGCAGGCTGACCAGTAAATTGTATTTAGCTACGAAAAGCTACTGAGACATCGTTTCTCTGTCACATCAAAGAAGACATCAAACATTTTCTCAAGAATATAAACTTTCTCGGCTAGCGAAGTACAGCTAAGCTTTTCTGCAATTTTGATTTTTAATAACATTTTTTTCACATACACATTAAAGGTTTGTAGTGAAAGGTGATTTGGTAAACTAACTTCAGAGAAAGCATATACAGGAATAAATATGAAATATATTTTAGTATTTATGTTTTAGTTTATAGTTTTACACAACCCACCGTATTTACCCTGCTCGAGTGTTGTCGTGCAAAAAAGGGGAAGTTATGTTTCTTTGAAAAAAAGGTCGGATTTGCTTTGATCTTTCTTACCTACCGTCCATCGACACCATCTTGTTTGCTCTCTGCGGTTGTGATTCATCTAGCTGAAAAGTGTTTCCGTTTAACTTCAATGCTAAAGATTTAATTTCAAAAATTGAGAAAGTGGAAGTATTCGGTTGCATGTCACATAACGATAACAACATTAGCAGAATCAAATTTCACAGAGCTAGAGGAATATTTTACAGAAGGTAGATGTTTTACTTCGTGTCTGAAGAAAAAAAAAAGCATCCTCGGCAGTCACGTGACTTGCACTCTGAGCATTTTAAACTTAAAAGATTAAGGGGAGGAAATGTTTTCCTAAAGATTGGATGAGGTCCGGGAATAGATAATATTTCTCCAAGTCTGGATTAATCCATATTTCCCTTCTTGAGGTACACGCCTTCAAATATCAGTAAACAAGGTAAACAAGACAGGAGACAGACAGTTCGTAGATTGTAAGACAGTGGGAGGGATAGGGGACAATGCTTTAGTATGTTATCTCAAAGCACACCCACACACCCACACACACCCACACACCCACACACCCACCCACACCCACACACACCACACAGAACTGACTACCTCGTGACGCCTCGTCAAATAGTTGCTAAAAGAAGGAAAATAAACTGAAGAAAGAGTGTTAAACAGGATATGAGTGGCAAAAAGGCGGCTAATGAGTAATAAACAGATTAAAGTCAGGAAGGCAGCTGCGAAATTTTTCTGCAGATGTTGTTTTATGCACGCCATGAAATCAAAGACCGAGGTAATCTTATTCCTCACCTTGGCGCTGACTATAAATTTTCCAGTTTGACTTTTGTTGTTCTTTTTTAGGAGGGAATGAAGAAAGAGGATGATGTCTGCCTACGTTAGCTCACGAGCGTGTGGGTGTACTAACGGGTGTGTACAACCTCGTGTGTGTGTGAGAGAGAGAAACAAAGCGTGGGCGCGAGCGTTGGGTCACGTGCCTAGCAATAGTCTGCAGTCTATTTAAGTTTCTAATTGTGGGACAAATGTTGTTACAAACATGACTGGGGGAGGAGAGTTGTCGCTGGAGTCTGGTGTCCTCACTACCCACAGATGACTGCTGATGGCAGGCGGGGCCTTCATGACGACCTTCTGTCGGTTGGCGCGTGCGGCCAGCAACCTGTTGTCTCCTCCTGTACAACAACAATGTCAGACCAGGCAGACGTAGCCAAGCACATGTCTTTACTTTTCTGGCAGACATCGAGCTGATGGTGTGGACTGCCAACGAGCTCCCGCAGAGCACACCATTCTCAGGATGAACTCACAGACTCTTAGAAACATTATGTAACCACAAGTTAAAAGGGTATGGTTGAGGTCTTCCCCTAACCTTCTTTTAGGTCGCTGGAGAGGGTCGGGGTCAGATGTTAAGAGGCCACACTTTTCTCGAGGCCAGTTTTTTTGTGAGGGTGGTGATCCTGTCTTCTCCCTCGCTGCTTTACCTGTGTGGAGTCAGGTATCCATTCAGCTGCATTGACTGGGAAAGCTCATTGCGGCGAACGGGTATGGAACCGGTGTACCTCTGGCTTTGATGCCAATGTTTCGACGAGGGGTCTTTGGTTTGGAATTAAAGCAGTATTGACTTGTATTAACAGGTTAACAGTTTAGACAGGGTACGCTTTGCATCACAAAATTTTGTGAAACCTTTCTATACGCAAGCAAGTATTCTCTCTCTTTCTTTCTCTCTCTCTCTCTCACACACATTTTTAGGGAAACATGAAAGAAGGCTCAAGCACTACATCTGTCAAACGACGATTGGGTTCCAGAAAGTTTTTATGAGCCTAGAAGACTCCTACAAGTTTATCGACCATGAAATTACCCCGAGATAGCCAAGCGATGTTAAATATGTCAATCACGCTCTGATTCCTTGTCTGAGTTAGATGCATAATTATTATTTTGATGATGTGAATTTCACAGAGTTGTCAGCTTGATTCCAACTTTATTTGGCGTGACTAAAAATGCATTCTTTATGTTTTAAGTGTCTTTGATCACCCAATTATTTCTTAATATTCGTGTATTTGATACCCCGTTGCTTTTCCTCCAGGGGTTTGTGTGTGTGTGGCGACATAAAACTATTCTGAACGCATCAATCATAGTGTTTTTATGATAAAGCGTTGATTGTGTTGATAATCAAAGAGCAAGATGACCAGGTGCCTTTCCGGTCTCTGCACCGAACCTTCTAGCATCGCTTCATTTCCTTCTTCCCGCCTGCCATCGGAAGTCTTCGCAAGTCTTTGATCCAGTACCGTTATTTCGAGTCACGTGAGAAGTCACTGACCCAGGAATATGTTTCCTCCTCCCTATAAAGAGCTCCTCGCCGAATTTCATTCATTCCTCTCGTCTCTTTGTTCGAGGGTCTTGAAAGATGCCTCCTTCTCCGCAGTACATCTGTGTCGGGTTGCATGTACGATCCTGAACATAAGTCTTAATGAAAAGAAAATCGACTTCTCTGAATTTGTTCTAAATAGTCGTTTTGCCAGTTGCCACCAGTGACGTAAGATTCATTTTTAAGACCTCATTTGCATACTAGTCATTTTTAGAAGTTAAGTTGAAGTTAACTCGAGCTTAACGCTAAGTCCCTCGTAACACCTCGTGCAACCTGCTCCTATAGCCGCCAACATCCATTTCCGCCACACCGCGCAGTCGCGTAGTCTCTTCCTGGAACGGTCCTCATCTCGTTGCTAGGGAAACCAGTCACCAAGCACTCGTCCGTCTGGATGCTGCTGCCCACAAGGAAGTACACTGTCCAGTGCAACAGCAGCCTTGTCCTGCCATCAGCTTGTCCTCTGCTGGAGACTTAGTTCTCGCGCTCGCTCGAGATTTGCAGGCTTCGGTGAGTGAGTGCATAAATAATGGATGACCCGCTCCCTGCCCCCTTAGTTCTCCCCCGAGCCCTACATTTCTATAAATTACTTTCCCTCTTTTGGCCGAGACACAAAATTAAGAGCGCGCAGCACGTGGTCGGTAAGACGACCTGCTCACACAATCCTGTCAGATTCTCTAAGCCTGTGATAAGCAGTGGATATAAATAGCTGCTGGAACGTTCCACAGTTTCTTCCTTCAAGCCACATGCATCGTTTGACAAAAAGGACCGGCAGAATGTAGGTACACGTTGCTTTCCCAGCAACCACCGGGAGACGAGAGATTAACCGGGGTTTCATCTGCTGCATTTAGACATCATCGGTGTTTGTCATCACCTGGTGACACTACATTTGTGATATAAGAGACTTGATATTCGTTTTGGAAGTTTTTTTTCAAAAATACTTCTAATAAAACCTAAAATGTAACACGTGCCTTCATTTTCAAGTTTCCTTACTGAGCAATAAACGCAAACAGAGAGCCAAGAACATTAATTAAACGGGAGAAATGCAGGGGAGGCGCTTACCTCCCTTACCTCATCCAAGTTTTTTTTAAATAATCGTACAGCATGCACTCGAACACGCGCGCTTGCACACACATATCTACGCATGCACGATATACAATAGCGCGTGCCTACACGTCTCCATGTATAAACCAATAAACATGTTTATATATTTAACGGACGCCGTGTGTGAGTGCGTGTGGGCGCGAGTAGAACTAGAGACTGGAGGAGCAGTTGGAAATAGGAGGGGAGGGAGCAGGGATGGAAGTCAAGCATGGAATAAATTATCAGAGATGCGTCAGCCACGTAACTGTCTCGATTCCCGAGCTTTCTCGAGCTCCAGCCACAGAAGTGTGTTGCAGACGTTTCTGAAGCGTAATAAGATTGGAAAAAAAGAAAAGGGAGGATACGGGAGAGAGAGATGAAGAGAGAGAGAAAAATTTGCAAGTCTAAAATCCCTGCAGAACGCGACTAGGAAACTCTTTTAGCCAGGACCCGGTACATGATCAGCTCCTGCGCTCTCCTACTCCACTGAGTAACTAGTGAGGACAAGAAACTGATGATCTGTGCGTCTCCTTCAGACAGTTTTTATTTCTCATTTTAGACTGCATTTTTATCGTTCTTCTGTGCTATCATGTTCCTCTCTTTGTCCGACACCTTGCCCCAGTGCAATGCATAGTAAAGTGGTAATTTTTTGCTAAATTGTTTAATAATTTCATTACATCCGTAATGTTGCCAATTGCTCCAAATTTATTAAAATAAGGGGAAGAACCACTACTCTAGACTCTTATTCCATTTTCGAAACAAGAATCCAGAAGTTACCCATTCACATGCACGCACACACACACAGACACATAAGAGCAGGTAGTATACTCACGCTAACGAACACGCAGACGTGCGCCAAGAATTGCTTGGCACGATCGTGCTTCCCCCTGCTGTCGGTCACTTGATGTAACGGTGGGGAAGTAACTCTAGTGGCATTACGAACTCAGCCAAAGGAAACAGCTTGCGTAATGTCCTGGTGCCGGGTGATGCCGAGGTCTGGAGACCACCACAAGATGGCTGCCATTAACTCATATGATATGCAGATAACGGTGTTGTTAACGGTTCTGGACAAACAACTCGTCTGGACAGACCCCAGTCGTCACTGCATTCATAAATGTGAATGCAGATGAACGACTGACTGCAAAAAAAGTTGAACATTTTATGCCTCATTGTTTGAGGTTTCCAGAAGTGTATTTCAGCAGGAATAATGCTCTGGTCTCCACATACCGACATAATTCTTGTCGTCAAAAGGACAAAGTTCACGCATCTGTCTTCAACGTGGAGAGGGTTAATTCACTGCTTAGTCTTTCCACTGGAATAATTAGTAATATTTCCCTGTTCTCCTAACAGCCAGCAGTGTTTTATGCCAGTCTAAACAAGACTGCTTTGCATGTTGGCCTTTGTGGCGACCCGTGGCGGGATTTGCTTTCCTGTGTTTGGGAACATTCTGCAGACTGAAGGGAGCTCACCTACGCTCAAATGTGTTTTTCTCCTTCTTTCTCTCTCTCATGCCCAGAGCTGTAAACACAAATATAAATGAGACGAAGGACCCGTTAGCTGATAGCTAATTAGTTTGTGTTCAGGGAGAGACAACTTTGATTCTACAGCAAGTAACAAAGCATATTCTCTCCTTCCTGTTCAATCATACCGACAAACACGCACATGCGAGGACAACCGCAAACAGGCAGGTAGACTCTCACACTGATCGAAGACAACGGGATGTCAACTGTGGCTGCAACTGATAATTAGTGAAAGGTGTGCAGTCTGAAGGTTCCAGAAATTGAATCCCCCAGAACGATGCTGTAGAACCCCCTCGTCTCTTCCACCTTTCTCTCTTCCCCTCCTTTCTCTTTCTCCTGCCTGCGCTTGGTCCAGATTCACGAGCTCATTGGCACTCGAACCAAGTGTTAAAATAAAATTCCCTGCAAGAATGGGGTACGCCCACGTACGTGTTATAAACAGAACATAAATGTGAACGTGCAGCATGAAGATTCCCAGGAATATCTAGAAACATCTGCATCAGGTTTGTGTTCGCCACGATGTCAACAACACAGTCTCTGTACAGAAACCATTGAAGCTCTGTCTTGGTCGTGAGTTCCTGACATTAGTAATAAAATAATGATCTTGTCAGGGGAAAGCTCGTCCTGCCATAACACTAGTGGCAGACCTAATGACGTGAACATATTGTCATTGGGCATGCGCGAGTCGCAGGACATTTTGGCGACATCCGGGTCTCTGGCAACACGTTGTTGTCACAATAATGTGTCAACAATATCGTTTATTGTCTCACGATGTCTCGCTTCACCCGCTGATGCTCACATTATAAGACCTGCTTGAACTCTTCTGTTGTACGATGGATCACCACTCAAACGATTCCCTTTTCAAAGCAAATGCTAAACGTTAAGGAAGCCATTTGTCAGGCTATAAATAGCCTTTTCCACGTGCTCTGTCATTCCCGGCACCTTGAGATTTTTTCAAACTCTTGAACATTTCGTAGCCTTTTTTTTCCTCTCTGCAATGCGCGTGCTATCTGGTTGAATGAGTGTAGCGCTAACACTTCTTTTTCTTGTCAGCGCTTTACAGGGACTCGAGAGGGAGGGGAAGGTAAATCACGAAAAGGATTGTGGGAAACAAGAGGGTGAGCTGCCCTCAGCGGGCCTCGGTGGCAGGATTCCTCGCATGCTGCGGGTCCGTGTGATCTATTTTCAGCCTCAGCATCACGCAAGGGACATTTGTACGTCTGACTGGCAGCACTTGCCAGCATCCCGCATCCATGTTTTACCGAGTGGACGGACGGCTTGCCTCTCCACACTCAGGAAGTTTGACAGATGCCACACATCGGGCCAGAGATCCATGTGTGTAAACATGTTCTGGCATTGACCACCGGCATTGTTGGTGGCGGTTCTCTAACAGCCGCCCTCAACTAGGAATGCTTTATACAAAGTTCTCTGATGTAAGGATGTCGTTACATTTCCAGCAGAGTTAAGGCGCCTTCCTGAAGCTTATTGTCCAAACATTCAGCTGGAGGCAAAGCACACGGCACTTCAATCGCTCTCTTCTTTTCTTCGAGCACATCCACAAGTATCTCATGATGCCACGTGGTACATGTCCCGCAAATATGAGTAATTACTACAGGCTGACATTTATTTCACAATTTAATTTTGGTATTTTATGCAATTTTATTTGAAATAATTCTGTTATTTGAACATCTTCATCCCTCCTCCCGTCAAGCACTAAACAATTTTTTTTTCTTATACGATCATGGTCTTTCAGAACACCCATTGCTGTCAATGTTGCAGAGAAGCATGCATTCTGATCAGGACGCACAGAAAATCATACAAACTACACAAAACTATGAAAATAATCAAATTGAATTATCTCGTGGAATTCAATTTAGCTCCACCGACATTAAACTACCCTTAAAACACTTCAAACATCTCCATTACTCGCAAACATTTAATTATCAACGTTTGTGTCTCCCTTGATGGACAGCCAATAAAAACTTGACAGTAAAACCGAGTCTTCCAAGAAATTTTCATGTGAACGGCATAAGAGTGTTAATGCAGCGTGGCGCATGCGCATTGCGTGTGTTCTCCGGCTAACCGCTGTTTTCCCTGATTTTTACTTAAACGTGAAAGCAGTTTCCCCAGGTAAAAAAATAAAAAATAAATAAAAAGAGCGTTTAGGTCTTTTAGCGAGACCTGGAAGGCCCGCCAAGTGGTGGGAGTGGGAGCCTGTTGCCATCGATTGGTCCCCATGTCGACCGGAAAGTGCGCGCCATGTCGGTTTGCCGCGATTACCGCCGCCATTTATCACCCGATCACGTGGAGAAACCGTCTCCGGTGACACTCGGAACATGCCAGTGCGTTGCGCGCTGCTGCCCTCTGGGGAGGTAAGTTAGAAATCAAACTGGCATCTTGACAGAGAACTTGGGGAGACGTCAGCCGCTGTAACAAATGGCGGAGAGTCTTGTTAGCGGCACTCGTTTAGTGTAGTGCTTGCCTCGTGTGTGTGATGCTTGATGGGAGGACGGGGGAGAGGGCTCCTAAGGGGCGCAACTCTCGGAACTCGGGTGGTGGCGGTGTTATATGGCGATTCCGTTTGTTTTGCTGTTTGTGGAGGTTTCTCGCTGCTTCTACTGTAGCGGAGGAAGATAAAATACCTTCGAGATCTTGGACCGTCATCTAGGGTCATGGTTATCGTGCGGGGGTCAACTTCCTCCGAGGTTGCATCATTATGGTTTCAGATTATCAAGCAGAGGTATCACCGTTTCCCAGATAAAAGACGTTGATCAGGGAGCATGCATGACTACAACGACTCCGACTGCGGAGAACAGCATCACGACCCTCGCCAACCTTATCTCCAGTGACGTCAGTCCTGACAGACGAAAGTCGGGGAAAGACAATAAAAACGCACTTAGTCTGCCCCCTCGCCAGGGGAGTGTGTGGTGAGAGCTGCTGACACCTGTCAGGTTGGAGACAGGTGTACAGAACACTTGTCAGCACCACACTGCCATATGGTGCAGAAAGGTGCGGCGTGCACGGTGCACGCAGGTCATCTTGTGTGAATATTGTCGCTTCCAACAATTTACACTTTCATCATCTTAATATTTTTCTAATCGAACCACTAAAAAAAAAGTTGATAACACTTGATTGATTCTTGTTCAGTGTTAAAGGCTTGTGAGCATCATTTCGCTAGGAAACCAAGTATCGTCCATTGAGCTCTCGTCTCAGCTGCTGTCACTTCTCCAGTCAAAGACAGCATCATGAAATGCATTCATGCAGGCGCAGTCTAGCGCCCTCTAGCGGCGGCTCTTAACGAGACCTAATCGTGGCATAAGCCCTCATTAAGACTAATGGCAGGAGGGAGCTGGAGGGGCGATAGAGGCGGCATTCACTAGAAGGCAATTTGTAGCCTGACGACAGACGATAAGTTCCGACTCCAAGCTGATAATTGCGAGAGAGGAGGCCGGTCTGTCTGTCAGAGAGTCGAGACCAGAGCTGTTTGTAATGTAAGCCTACCCGCCATCTATCTCGTGTCCCGGGTAGCTTTACGACGTCACGTGACCTGTGAGCGCCAATGATGTTCGCGTTGATGATCTGATTGGATGTAATGAAGGGAAGAAGTTAAACAAACTGTTGTTAACTGCGATGTTTTTGTCTGTACAGTGGGAAGAGGTTCGTGCTTACCTTCTCTACATTAAAAGAGTAAAAATTGCATATATAGGTGCGTGCGCGTGCTTGTTCGCCCTATTGAGAAATGATTAATGTTCTTTGCCCCTGCTGCATAAGTAGACTGAATATTGTGTGATAATTCCTGTTTATTTGTATCCACACAAACACACTCAAACGAATTTACTCACGCAATCACATTAAGAAATGGACATGTACAAATCCGACTGTAATTAAGACACATTAGCGCGTGCTGTCTAATTCATTCCTGTTGTTCGCACTCAGAAGGTCGTCTGCTCCTATGTAAGGCTTGTGTTGCTAGGGAAACGGTTGTAATGGCCTAATAATGTTTGCCACGTGTGGTGATATATTTCTGTAATACACTCCAGGACGCCATGGTCTTCGTATTTGTATTCATGATTACACGGTCACAGGTTCGATTCTCATGACCGCCTGTTGCGTCACGTGTCACTTGTCATGCGCATCTGTTTGTTGATAAAGTGCATTCGACCTACAAAGATTTGCAATGCAGATAGAAAGAAACTGGATTGGAAAGATACCTGGGTTCAAAGCGTGCTGGTTAATTAACCCCCGAGGGAACAGTCTTGCCAGTCCATCGGATATCCTCCACTGTGGCAGGTGTGGGGATCCTGATCAGTAAAGACGATGCCATGACAACTGTCCGCCATATGCTTTCAGCGAGGACATGCTTCATGTTCTGGTTTGGAAAGAAACAATTCATTTGCTCTTCGTGTTGTTTTAAGTGTGAGTGGACTTCTGTGTTGTGACAGTGTTTACGGCAAAACTGTGGAAAGGTGAGCAGTTGTGTAAACAGTTATTACAACAGTTTGTGATGATACATTGCATCTCATGACCTTAAGACAATCCTTAATTGACTTCATATTCTCCATTCTGGTATCTTAAGTGGTAAGTCCTTGTTGACAGTGCCAATGGTTAATGATTTCTCCCTGTCATTCTTAAGTCTGCACAGAGTGGGCTCATTCTGACTGAGTGATCAGCTTAATTTTGTATTTGACAATGTTTTCTACTTGATAAGATCAGGTTCTGAATGAACTGAGAAGCTCATGACCAGGAGAAACAAAGTAAGCTTATTATGCAAGAAATTGACGATGAAGTTATAGGTCAATATATGTGCATGTAATAAATATATTAAAATATTTTGATGAATCCTATTTCTCCACATTAAGCTAGCCTCATCACCCACCACAGGTCCGACTGCAATCCTGACGAACTGTTTTTGGTCTTCCTGCTGTTTGGCATCGATTTTCTCCCCTGAAGTGTGCGTGATAATTACAATCTTTTTACCTCCAGGGGGCAGCACAAACACTTACAGCAGCTACCGGGCTGTTTAATTCCAAATGAATGGACCAGGCGACCTTGGGTGCGCTCAAGCGAAGCGAACCCGCAAACAAACGGACTGATAGTTATCAGCCCGGCAGACCCGCAATGGCCCACAGACAAGTTCCTTTATTAACATCAAAGAGAGAGTTATTGCCGGGGTGGCCCTGCTCAAAGCCGCCATCTATCCTCATCATCCTGCAGTGGGTCCTGTGGCTGGGCTCCAGGGGGAGGATACAAAATAATGTTTACACGCGCTGGTCGGGGGATGAGCCGAGGTATATTTAAGTGGGGATGCGATTCCCTGCGGCAGGTTTGTAACTGAATCAGCAGCTTATGTTGTCCGAGTTTTATTCCCACGACTTCAGGCACAGGTGTGTCATGTCACGTGACAGGTGACGTACAGATGTGTCGTGTAGTGTCAGTGACACAGCTGTGTAAGCGGCGTGTGCTTTTATTAGACGTACAGCTGTGTGTGACCAAGTGCACTATATTATGTGAGGCACAGCTGTGTCGCGCCATCTGTAACTGTATTCTGTAGTATTCCACGAGAAATTTTTTTTTTCATTTTGTCTTTTTTGTCGGTTCCGTTGTGAAAGGCTTGGCCTGCCATTGATCCTCCATCCCTGCAGCTTCCAGCTTATGCTGTCTAAAGTAAACCAGGGGATCTCGAACTATTTCCCATCTGTTGTGCCGTTTCCTGTCCATGTCGATGGTCCAGGAAGTCCATGACAAAGGCGAGGCAATGCTAAGGTTCCAATTGCTTTGCTTACTGTCGTTACGACAAAGGCAGCCTCTTGACCTCTGTGTATGCTGCATGTTGATCGAATCTGTAATGCCAATCGCCATGTTTTGTCGTTTAAATAACTCACCATGCCACAGTTTATTTCTAAATAAAGATTAGAAATGGTGAGGAGCCTGTTATGTTAATATAAAATACAAAAAACCAGCCTCCAACTTACTGGATGTATTTTATGCCCAATAAGACTTACTAACAATAATTATGGAAAGAAAAATGGAATTTATACTATTTCTCTGTTTTGAAAAAAAAGGACACACAAGATCACGTGAGGCGATTTGCCGCAATTTCCGGGCGAGGCTAAATAAATAAAGCTTCTTTGAACTGTCAGAGTCAATGGCTGGTTTGTCTAGTGTCAGAGGTCATGAAACGACAGAACAACCTTCTGAAGCTCCACGATCCCTCCAAAGCTGAAACGTGTGCAACTGCCTTCATCACCTCCCTCCTACCCACCCCCTCAACACCATTCCTTCTCCATTAAGCATCAGGGCAGCTAGTGGAAAAAATTTATTATTTATTATCTGGTATTGAGAGCCTTTCCAATTTGTTTAATGGAATTTGCATGATTGCCTCCCGCAGCCAGCAAATGTTAGAGTGCTAATGCTGTTAATACCATTGCCACCGACCATTGTTCTCTTTAATGTAGCCTGAGGTTATGAAATTTTTAGTGTAGGAAATCAAAGGGACACTAGTAAAATTAGAAGGTTCCTACAAAGATTTTATCACATCCGGAATGTTTCTATGGCAACCGACTAGATTGGGTGTAGGTTGTCTGAAACATAGAAATAAATAAATGAACTTATTTTGTAAGAAGCACATTATGTCGATGTGTTAGGAAAATATTTTGTATCATTATTTCTTATTATCTCGATTTGAACATGTGTGTGTGTGTGTGAAAAAGAAAGAAAAGAGGAGAGAGAGAAAAAATGGACGGGGAGGATGGCGGATTTCTATAAACAGGAGGCGGTAAAGGTCGGTGTAAGGGTCGCACCACACGATGGCGACTCACAAAATGAACTGTTAAATGTCAGAGTCAGTCACGGGTACATGATACGCGTGCAGCTCGACATTTACCATGTCTCTGTGTGTCAGCATCCAAAGCAGCTTGTTTGTGATTTCCCTCGTCAACGAGTTACACCAGGAGTGGTTCAAGGTTCCAAGCACTGGCACTCAAGCAGAATTTATTTTCTCCTCCCGTTACGCGATGTTGTTGATAAGGAAGAAAACAGTTCTCGTCTTTGTCCAAGTCACATTGTGTATGCAACTGGTCTTGCCAGGCTTGTTGCAGAACAATTTTAACAAAAAGGTTTGACTGAACCAGTAGGTCTGAGGGAGCGATTAGCATTATTGATCACCGCCATTCAAATGTCACTGATCTAGCTCGCGAGCTTGTGAACTAAATAAATAAACAGTAAGAGCTCATATCTGAAAGGGAAATTTGTGAAGAGCGGAGTTCAATGCCAAACTCCGGCAAGAATAGTCTGAGGCTGGGTAGACTTACTTTTCTCTTTGCCAAATATCAAACATGAAGTCGGTTGTCTTTGTGGCCTTTGTGTCACCACAACTTTTAATGTCTTTCTGTTGAGGTCAGAGTCTGCGTCAGTAACATCGATCAGTTTAGATAAAGACCGATGCTGGCGAGAGTTCCTTGAAGTGGAAAAACAAACAAACTGGAGAAATGAATTCAAATGTCAGAGGTGGTCGTGATCAACGGTCAGATCCTGGCTAGAGGACACAAGCCTGCAAGTTCGCATGGAAACACATCGAGAAGAAAGAACGAACAAAGTGGTTTTGTAATCATGGAGACCCGCATGCACGCAGGTGAAGCTTCTTTGTGACCGAGATGAAGCAGGATCTGACCCGGGTGTGTGGATGATGTTCTGCTCTGGTTAAACTCGTTTAGTTGCGTGTTTAGTTTAGTTCGTTTTAGTTACCGTTAGCTACTGGCTTAATTTAGAGCATTCTTAGTGTCCCTCTGACGGAAATGAAACATTAAATATACTGAACTAACTACAGTTGTCTCCCCAGACATGCCCAACATGGTCTGTATTTCGACAGGTAGTCTTGATGTGCACTGAGAAGCTCTGTCTTCCTGGCGAGGGCTCTCGTCCTGGCAATGTCCCGAGTTCTTCTGTTAGTTGTTTCCAGTCACGCAAGCTCGGTGTGGAGCTGAACTGCTTGACCTTTGTTCAGTGCTGGCTCGTTACCCATCCACGAGTGATCCTTGGAAAGACAATCTTACTAAGCCAGTAAAATACTCACTTTTTAAAATCGTTTGTTGATTTTTTTTATTTTGCTTATTTATTCTTGCGTGTCTCTACCACGTTACATTGTAATGCATTACATCCTCTACAATCGTGAAGCAGGAGAAGTAAATTTAAGATGGAGTTCTGTCTGGTGGGGGATTAGCTGCAGTGCAATGTATCTCTGACCTTTTCCTTAGAGACAATGAAGACTAGAATTCAGTATTGTCAAGCTCAATATTCATTCACTTCTCGTCATTGGCGTATTACACTTCTACGATTCCAAAATAACTTGGACAGTTCGCCATTTCTGATACATAACACTAAACTATTAGCAAACAATCGTTCTTTCACTGCATCATACATGAGACATGGCAATGATCCTGGTGTTTGGTTATCAGAAAATTGTTCTTTTACAACTGTGTCACTTTATTCCTATTTCCGCTTTCTAGTTTTATTAAGGATTTTAGTTCTTCCACTGTCGTGAGTTTTACTAAGTCTTGTCCTGTGTGATTTCCATTGAAAGTGTTTGTCATTACCTCGGGACGGTCACGTGATTCTTCCCTTATTTTCCTTTCCCCATTATTCTGTCATCACTCTCCATCATCCGGGATCTTGCTGACCCAAAAGCCGCTGGCCCTCGGTTTCGCAAGGGAGACAATTCAGAAATGCATCCGAGTTCTCATCATCTGAGAAAGCTCTGATAGTGCAATCGTACCTTCTAGAGTCCTTCTCGGATGATTTGTCCTTTGTCGGGAAAAACGATTTGCTGAAATTGTCTTTCCTTGGACGATCTATCACGTCCGCGAAAGAATGAAATAAATCCTGCTCTTTAGTGCAAACGATACTTTATGTTTGTAATAGGATTGGCCGATATAGGAGGATTAGGTAATCTCAATCTGTTTTATTGGTCAGTCGTCATCTTGTGTCTCACTCCAAGTTCAGGATTTCTCATCCCCTGTTCTCAGGAGGAAAATAATATATTGAAAAATGGTTTAGCTAAAAATGTCTTATTTGTCTAATTAGAAGAGAAATTATTATTATATCCAGAAGTAGGAGTGTGGATAAAAAAGTTGGATAGAGTGTCATTGATGAGTAGTCTATCTTTGAGAACAACTTTTTAGTTTAAATTCCATGTGCCCTACATTTCAGTCACTGACATCCGACACAGAAGAATCGTTTAGTCCAACCAATCATTTAACTTGCTTTCCCCTTTAAATATCTAATCACAGAGCGACACACGAGTATTTCAAGGAAATCGGAGGTGTTCTGGGGCGACCACTTTATTACAGATAGGAAGAAATACCCATTAACTATTGTTGCCCGTACCTCCCCACTTTAGCTTCGTCAGGACCTGGAGGTGGATTACAGTGACAGATAATCTCAGACCTGTCAGTGGACTCGGCGACACCGAGAGTACTCATCTAATTGAAAGGCTTGGAAGTGTGGGCGGGGCGAGGTCGTGAAGGTCCTCCACCCCACGAGTGGGTGTCGATGGAGCTTTTCGTGATTTCATGCGTGCGGCCAGAAATTACCCGACTGGTATCTCCTCCCATCCCATCAGCTCCTGTCTGGCACTGGCACTTGCTCGTGCGAGAAATGGCGAGCGCACGTGCTGAACATGGCGACAAAGAGAAGGCATCGGGGAGGCGATGGGAATGTGGCTGCTGCGGGTCTAGACGGATGGCGGACGTTGGCGCATGGCGGACGCTCCTCCGTCTTGTCCAGGGTCTTGTGCCAGGCTGCTGTCGCCAAGGCGACTGATTTAAGGCTGCCTTAAATAACTCCGTGCAATGAATACCAAAAAAATGTTGCAGTCATTTTGCAATCAGTCTACTAGTTCTTTCTCTCAAGGCGGGGTAACATGCCATGTTGGATTCTCTGTTTGCTAAGAGTTCAGCAACAGTTATTGTTTTGTTTACAAGTGATTAGACTTGTAGCATATCATTCTATTCCTTTTTTTTTCTCATTGAAGATCATAACTTCAAAATTAGTGCTTGATATTAAAATAAGTTAATAAAAGCTTGTTTGCTTTGACTATCCTACCGTTATAATCCATTTTAAGTAAAGAACGGATGGTTAGGTGGAGCAACGGTTAGTACCTCACCAATACAGTAAGGACTGGCTGTCCTGGGTTCAGATCTCATCTTGGGCAAGCAGCTATTTCTCTGCATGTCACATCTGTTTACTGGGCTGGGTGTTAGCCTTAGTTGCTGGTTAGCCATAAAACATCCTATCCCTTAACCCCTTCAGTGGAGAATGGTTTTCTGTGTAGCCACTGCGATGGTTCAAAGGGTAACATTTGTAAGTCTTTGACTGTACCATCATCTTTTCTGAAAAAATGTTCTACACCTGCAGTTCATAAGTCAGTATACAAAGTCACTATTAGTGCCAGTTATTTCTAAACAAACTTATCCTCTCTGATCTCACTATATGAATCTGTTTCAGGCATCATGACGAGAACCACGCCAACATTCTCAACTCCTTCTGGATGATAGCAATAACCTTCTTGTCTATTGGTTACGGAGACATAGTGCCTAACACTTACTGCGGCAGGTTCATCGCCATATCTGTCGGTACCATGGTAAGTTTACTATGTTTACCTTTCATTAACCTTGTCATTCTCAGTGTGATACGATGGTAAGTGTCCTGTAGGTCTCCTGGAAGCACTCTTGGGTACGACTGTAAGTTGACTAAGGCTAGTCTGCTGGTTTGTTCTCGTCCCATGGCTACCTTACGGGCCAACGTGTGGTACTATGGGAAATTAACTATAAATAGTTTAGTATTATTTCAGTACAAAAGCAAGCTGATAATAGTTAACACTGTGACCTTCCTTCGCTAGAAATTTGATTTCTTTTGGTTAGTGGAGCTGTCCACTCTTGTTACCAAGATAACATCACTAGTCAGTCTCAATCCAACACTACCCATGGAGGGAGTCCCCAGACCCCTCGTTCGCCCCGTGACAGCTTTTCACGGATAAAAATACCAAAGACGACAATGGTCTTTGTCTTAAGATATCAACCTACCGCAGATTACACGAAGCTCTCGCAATGTCAAGCAGTATTTTGTAACTTGATCATCTGTCCAAGAATATTGACTGCTGCAAGGTACTTGACCGCGAATACGTTTATTTAATTTTGAGCAAAACTATTGACAGTGGACCCGACAGTCGATAAGGCAACAGTAGCCAAGGAGGAGTGTTGCCTGTGCTATCAGGTTAGAGAGTCCCTGAAGTCAGGACATACTCATGGTAGTTGCCAGAGGTATCTTCGGAGATGTCTATTGCTTGGCGAACTAAAGAGAGCAGTAGACCCCTTGTAGTTCTGGGTAGTTTCATCGATGACAGGGATTATCTCGGCATGTAGGAGCTTGTTTAATGTGATTCAGTAAATTCAGAAACTTGAAAAGGATTTGGTGTCACAATTTCCATTTCAAACAATAAAATCATGGTTTCCCCTTCACAGTAATAGGATGTGTTTCTCCGTCCCTCTCTGTCATGCTTCTATGCACGGCTGGAAGGATTCTTCTAGGATGCCCCTCATCTCCGTTGTTAAGGCCCTCTTGATGGCCTCCAGGTTGCAGGTCTTCACAACGCCCTGAACATCCAGTAGTTCCTGACATGAAGAACATCACCGTGGTGGAACAACCTCCCTATTCACCTGATCTTGCCCCATGTGACTTCTTCTTTTCCCCAAGCTGAAAGGGATCATCAAGGGACCCCTTTGAAGACATGGAGGCCATCAAGAGGGTCGTAACGACGGGGCTGAGGAATCAAGAAGAATCCATCCAGCAGTGGACAGAATCATGGCAGAGAGGGAGAAAAACGTATGAGACTCTAGTGGAATTACAGGGAAAACAATGTAGTTTGTTGTTTGGAATTGAACTAAATTGTTTGTGACACCAGTTCGTTTACTTTTTCAGATAAACCTGTTATACTGTGTTTCTGTTTCCAGGGGGCAGGTGTCACAGCGTTGGTCGTGGCTGTCATCGCCCGCAAGCTGGAGCTCAGTCGGGCGGAGAAGCACGTGCATAATTTCATGATGGATACACAGCTAACCAAGCGGGTCAGTAAGCCAAGTCTTCTTTATGAGCAATGTCTTTAGTGGAATTCCACAGGACATCAGCTACATCATTGAGTGTTCTTTTGCTCGTTAATAGCTATAATGATTTTTTTTTGTTTCTTTGTATGAACCTTAATCTTTCTATCCCACAGTTAAAAAACGCTGCAGCTAATGTTTTGCGGGAAACCTGGCTGATATACAAATACACCAAACTGGTCAAGAAGGTTAATCCCAGCAAAGTGCGTTCTCATCAACGGAAGTTTTTACAGGCAATACACAGGTAAGATTTTTTTTTTTTTTAGCAAACAGCTTACCTGAACAGCTTTGCAGTGACTAGTTACCCATGTTGGTATCCCTACAATGAACAAAAGCCTAAAGAATGAAATGAAGATCACAGATATACTTGTTTAAAATGGTTTTGAGCTTTAATCTTATTTTCTTTCTTATGTATCTTCAATTTTTTAATGTCAAATTAATTTCATGAAACTTGAATTAATTGTTAACAGCCTTCGAAGAGTGAAAATGGACCAACGAAAGCTTGAGGAAAATCAAAGTACACTTGTTGACATGGCAAAGGTAAAGTCATTTTGTTTTTTAAATGATATTCTTCCTCAGATTTTTTTAAATTACAGAGCCAAACCCATTTCTCGGTATTAGATGCAAATGAGAAGATTTTATAAGCTTCTGAGTTGAAATTACTTTATTTCTGTAGATTTTATATTATTATATTACTATATTTCTTCGTAATTGAAATTCCTATCAGGTCAAAATTACTAATTAATAATAAATTAAAAGCGACGATCACTAAAACCATTCTTTTTCATTTCGCTGTAACCACTTTTGTAGATAATGAAGTCTGTTAAGTCTTGTCATCGACAATTTCAAGTACAATGCAGATAGAAATAAATAAGGGCTGCATTGAGATGTTTTGATTGGCTGAAATTAAACAAGATTTTGTTTACTTTATTGTTCATTTAATGAGAATAAAATGCATAGTTTAACATCTATAAACACTTTCGTAACATAAACTACAGGGCTGGGGTCATAGTCGTTCGTATCTTTGTCCATACATGGAGAGGCCTATGGACTATTTTATGTGGGTGAACACTAAACACGATTGTTAAAGGACTCAGCCCTCATCTCAGTCCACTTTAGGGTAAAACTACTGTAGGCACCAGCAGGGAGTTTTCATTCCTCTCTAGCAGTCAAACCAAACATAGAAATGCATCAAAAATAAAACATTCTCCAAGATTGATATTTATTTTTAGGAGCTGATGTAGAGGCTATATCGATACTTTAATAATTTATTTTAAAATAATTGGTGATAGTTGCAAGATACGAGCAGTAAATCTTCTGTGGACATTTTCATCTCACATCTGGCATCACCGCGTGAAACATTATAATAATGGGAAATATGGAAAAAGGTAATATAAAAACAAAAATAGACTGACAATATTTACATTTAGGTATTCTAGCCAACTCTGAAGAATTGTTCCATTTTGATGCGCAGGCTCAGTCACATAAAATATTCAGTCTAGTGTATAAAAATGAAGATCAAAGGTAAACTTTTTGCATTTATTACTTGTGGTGAAGTTTGATAAGTTTGATAAGTTCTCACCTTTTATCAGCCACAGAAAGTTCTAGTTACATTCTTTTCTGCGGCACTACTTGACCATTTTCACTTATACTCTGGCAGTACAAGAAAAATGAACAGAGCTTTTGTAAGGTCTCTACCATCACATTAATTAGAATATACATCCCTGTTACCCTTGATTCCCCCTGTAAATGAACATTCATCTTTAGTTTTTCCATTCCACCATTTCAAGAATCTGTCTTGGATTGTCTTATGAAATGAATATTTGTATGAACATCTAAACTCATTAAATGAAGATCTTAGTTTTATAAGAACATATAAAGTCTCTAAATGAACATCCGACACTGACAAATGTTCATGCACCCAACATGGAAGGATGCCACAGCATCAGGGTGAAGTTTAATTATCGCTAACAACAATGAACCAAATCATTAACTTCATTAATTACTCACTGATAAGTTGACCCCGCTTCCAACCTTTCAACCGTGCAGTGTATGAAATTTTATCCTCTGGAATTAGTTTCTCAAATGTCCGGTTTTCCCTCCAGACTATGTTGTTCAACCATCCCATGTTTACAGGAAAGGAAAGGAAAAGCTTGGCCGATAGATGAGTTTGACAATTGTAAACAATCAACACTTTACTTGCGTGGGATGTGGTTTGCTGTCATGTGCACGGCAAACAGTTTTTCTTTCACAGTCAGCAGTGAATGGAAACTCCCTGTTACACTTTGAAATAACAAAGTGAGAGAGAATTTAATATCTCCTTCAAAATTTCAACCACTCTATAGCCTTGTTAGTGAAGAGCAGGATTTGTCCTCTCCTGTTCACATTTCTCCTTTAAGGCAACATGATGAAGATGGAAGGACTAAACATTTTTTCCTGATTGTGAGTCAAAGGTCATTTGCATTACCACCGAGGTTGTGATATGAGAGTATTAAATATGTTATTTAACTAGATTTTTATGCTTGTTAGTTTAGTGACATATTTTCTTTAGGACATACATTTATTAGAGTGATTTCTTGATGTGATTCTCAAAACATTAGAGGAACAAAGTGTGTATTAATATTCTGGCTAAAATGTGTGCTTGAGGAATCAGACATTTCAGTCCACATTAAATATTAATAATAAACTTCTCTCATTTTAGACTAACAATTATAGTACTAATTAGTTGATAGCAGAAAGTGACCACATGTTTATGGTAGCTTGAGACTAAACATTACTGTGGCTAGAGACGAAAAGTTGAAGTGGGTGAGTACTGTTCATGCCGACTTGTAGCGATTCCTTTCCTTTCCTTTTGTAGAACTTGGGAATTGAGGGCACACATGAGATGCCGAGTGTGTACATCTCTATCCCTCATGTCGTTTACATGCAGGTACCACTCCACAGTTCTGACTGGCTGCTGCTGACACGGGCCCTAACTTGCCTGTCCCGCCTTACCTGCTTTTTTTCTGCTCACTGCTCCATCTTTCCGATGCTGATGCAGACTGGTGTGGCCAGAAAATGCGATTCAATTGAGAATTTCACATTTTAATCACGTTTTCTTGCCCAGAAGATTCATTCATCTGCCTCGGACCCTGACACTGGTCTGCACAGCATCGGAAGGATGGAGCCTTAGATAGGGAACGTGCTCTGTGTAGGCAATACATGCATTGAGTAGCTCAGGCTCAGCAAACATGTAGATGAGTGGTATGTGGCATGATCTTCTATTCTTGCATGTTCAAGTCAGAATCTTGATGTTTGCAATCATTTGTTTTATTGGGGAACAGAGTCCGGAGCAGACTCCCATGAACGATTTATATATTTCCAAATTTAGAAAGCGATAAAATTAAATGGAGCGAGTGGCACACTTCAAAATGTTTCCTGAATATTTTTAATGTAATTCATTCGTTTCGCGGATGTATATGCTTGCGTCAAGAACTGAAAGCAAATCATGTCGGTTATATCTCTTGCAGGAAATAACCGGTGAGCTTGGAAATGTTTGACGGTTTAAATTGAGCGTGGATGGCGAGTTTTATGTACATGACTGATATTTACTTGCATCAGGTAGTTATATATACAAAAACATTTATTTTATTTCATCTTTTATCAACTGTCAAAAGGCTAGATATCCGAGGTTTCATGCGTTTTGTCGAAAAGACAAATCGAAAAGCAAATACCTCGAAATGTCAAAAGAGAGAGTGTACAATGTTGATGTGAGAAAAAGGAATTTCTTAAACGGAAACCAAATTCAGAAGTAAAAGAATCATTAGTACTGAGTGGAGCTAATTATGGTTGTAGCAAACAAAATGAAGAATAACTGCCGGACTAACGCATTTTTCAAATGCATGCACTTGTGTTTGTAGAAGAAAATATCAACTTTGGTAAACAAAAAGCTTTTGGGCAATGGCACTAAGACTCCTTTGTGCCTGGATCCACCAGAGGGCGCAAATCATTGGCTGTGTAGAGCACGCGCAACTGCAGCACTTGTAACACGGCTTGTGATTGGTTGTGTAGCGTCACTTCCTGTGGTGCGGCTTGCTGACGTGTCTCACTGTCTCACTGTGTCTCAATAACACTTTCCTGGCGTTGATCTAATACGGGTATTGTGCACCTAGTGCATGCAGCTGCAGCGTTCAAGTTGTGTGTATGTTGTTTCGTAGATGTTTGTAGACTATTATCATGAGACGAAACACGACGACTTTGACAATGTGAATGTGAATGTGAACTGTGTTGTGTGTGAGTGTATTACTGCGCGCAAACCGAGATAAGAAGTTCTTTCCAGCCATCACAGTTAATTCTGCACACGTGGTTGCAAAATATTGGATGATAATCACTAAATACAGAGAGTGTTTTTAAAAAAGAAACAGAAAATAGAAACTGTTATCGCGCGGAAGCCACCAGGTGGCGCTGAATCACTGAGTTACCATGGGGACATTTTGGAATGGCAACTCGGGTGTGCTGATTCTCTCTCTCTTTCCCTATTTCCTTATCTCTGTTTGCGTGTTTGGTTACCAGACCCTGACAAATGTGTTTTACATTTGCTGCGTGTTTGTTTTTCTGTAGCAAATATTTCTTTGTTGATTGGTATTCTGGTAATTTCTTTTCTTTTTTTATGAGTTTTGTTTTTTTTTGTTGACACAACTTACTATGTTTGTAGCTTATAACAGAGTATTCTTAAACACTTTTATAATCGTTTCGTATTACTTTTATTACTGAAATAGCAGTCTGTTTTCATATTTCTTATTACACAAATGTTAAGTGGTAAACAAATGCAGATGTGTAACAGATTACTCATTTTCTTTAAGTTTGGTTTTCATAGTCCTTGTGCAACACATGGCACATTATATTTTGTCACACTCACCTCGCAGTATTGAATTCCTTTTTGTGACTCGAGCACTTTCAAGTATTGGTAGCCCTATACACAGCACTTAGCTTCTAGATGGCCTGATCACCACCCGACATTGAGCACTATCATAACCTGCTTCCATCACTGGCCCTTGTCACAAGCTGAACAACCAAGTCCAGTAACTTGCAAGGGAGGATAACCCGATTGTATCTCTGTGTTTCGTAAGGATGACAGTGCCAACGATTTGTTTCCATCTGTCCCACCCTCCCTTCAGCAGCTACAGGCGATTACTGAAAAGGAAGAATAGTATTTTAGAAATTTTCTTTCCTCTGATACCATCAGCAGTCAACTCTACAGTATTGTCCGAGTGAGTCACAAAATATCGCAAAATATAAAACAGACATCTCAGTGATGGTGATGGGATGTTTCGAGCCAGTTATGTTGAAAATATGTCTAAAAGAAAATCTCTCAAACATCACCGAGCAGCTCACAGTTTTTAAATACTGAAGTTGGCAACCATTGACAACGGGCTTCAGAACAATTGTCAATATTTTCCCCTTTAGAAAATAATCAGTCTGTCCTTGCTGTAGACACGTTTCTCGTTTTCCAGCTCAGTAGGTGGTACGGTAAGAAGTCACATACTTGTCACATCTGAGACTGATTAAGTTCAATTTACCATTTGTTCTGTTGTAATGCGAAACTAAATTTGTTTATCTGATTATGCATACTTGGACAGACGCAGACCAACATCCACGAGATGGTTTCAGAAATGCACACCAACCAAACAAACCTGGAAAAGCGAGTGAACAAGATTGAAGACAAGCTGGCAACACTACAGGTACAGTCAGCTGCTGGAGAGGCTAAAATATTTCCGATTCTCTTCTTTCTTCTTATGGTTTCCACAGTCTGAGATATTTAAACTTTGTGACACTTCTGTAGAGAACTGAGCACGAGGAACATGAATAACTACTTCCCACCCTTTTCATACCTTGAAACTAAAACCCCCCCCCCACCCCCCCCCCCCCCCCCTTTCCCCCCCCCCCCCAGGCCCCCCCCCCCCCCTTCGATACTTGAAAAGAAATTTTTATTAGGGCCTTTTAAAAAGAAATATTTTATAGTTCTTTGAATCGTTTTGGGGGGGGGCTCGAAACAGATACACCTGGACGCTTTACCAGAGCTGATCTCAAGGTCCCTCAGGATCCACTTTCAACCGGAACTGGAGATGCGTCCGGCCAATGGTGGGCACATCACACCATCAGCCAGCAGTGGGCCCCGGCCCTTGTCGGACTTTGTGGGCATGCGCCGTATAGTGGGTCCACCCGACAACGTCGGCCCTTCCAGACTCAGGCGTCGTTTGGAGGCTTTAGCAGTGTCAGCAACCACAACAACAACATGAGCCGACCGAACCTATCCGGACCCGGAACCGGAAGTGACAGCCAGATAAAGAACGGCTAACTAGGAGCCATCGTGTTTAAAAGGGAAAGATTGGAGTTCGCTCTCTAGTCTGAAAATGGAGAGTGGTACTTATGGTTCGGAGGTCTTCTGGCCCATTGTAGTTGAAGTCCCTGAAGACTACCAGAACCGTTGGCTGTCGGTCCTCCCCCAACCTCTCCATTTGGCTTGCTGCCAAGGAACGTGAGAGACTAGTGCTTGAGCTAGCCGTCGCTATAGTGACCATACGACTGAAGGAGCAGGTGACTTAAGGATTTGATAAATCGAGATAGAAGATTATCTAGTCATAAGAACAAGTGTACTTAAGGTGTGATCCCTTGACGAGACATAAAATCACAAGCTTGATTCCTGCTGTGAAAACGATGTGGTTACCGATGAGGCTGGCAGTTAGATGAGTGATGAACAAACTGAGGTCGTTGAGGAATGAAGACTAAAGAAAAAAAGGATTATTGGGAAATTATCTAAAATTGTATTTAATGTGTATTGTCCTCTATACGAGGACAAACAAGATGTTATCGCTAAGAACACTTGCGATGTAATTTTAAATAAATATTTCATCATGTCTGCTTTAGTTTACAATGAAATGTCAAGTTATTGTGTTGGGGTGGGCCCTTCGTTCTGCACAGAGAGGAGGGTGAAGATATTGTGTCAGGTAGATGTACCCAGAATACCACCTGACCATTGCGTGTGGATGGAAAAAACAAACTGTGGCAAAGGATGTGTGCAGAAGTGTACTCAGGAAAAAGTGTTATAGACCTGGGGTATTCGCAATTTCCTCTGTGAATAAGACTGCTGTGATACGAGAGTTCCATTATGAACAGACTTATCTCCTTGGTAGGGTAATGTGTCCAGTAGAGATGTTCTACTGGACTGATTCTCATGTCTGCAGTTGTTGCTTTACCAAATATTTCGCGTAAGGAATGTTATGCTTGAAGTGATTGTTTTTCATGTTCAGAGAGGTATAGGGACAAACCCATACAAAAAATGAAAAGTCAGGTGGTGGTTTTTATACCGAAGATCTCTTGCTATATATTCTTTGTTTTTTCTATGCTGTTGCGACTCGCAAACATTGACAACTGGTCTCAATATTTTTTTAAGATTTCATAATATTTAGTTGCATCATTTCAAAATTATTTGTTCTGATTAAAAACTATTGCTATGTCCAATTCTTTAAGGCTTAGACATAGTACTTAATTCATCCATCGCCCATAAACCTGTAAAATATAATGAAAACTGGATCATTTTTGAATTAGTTTCCTATTTGTTATCCTTTCAGTAATCCTGAGCCTTGTATGTCGTAAAATTCTGTCTCTGGCATTTGAGAGAAAATAGATGTCGTGACTATTTATTAGTAAAGGCAGTAGCTTCAGTAGTCCGCAAGAAGGTGGGTTGGAAGACTGAGCAAAGAAAATCTTGGTTCAAAGCGATTCATTGAAAAGGTCTCACAGTGCGAACAAGGAAAAAAACTCATTTTGGGGAAAGGGAAATAACTGGTCACAGAACATCATGTTTCAGAGTTAAATATTCATGATCTAGAAATCAGTGAACTTATAATTTCCAGCATTTTTATTTATTTCTTTTTAATTTCCATTCTTTTTATTTCACTTTATTTTTTCAGTCTCTCTCTCTAAAGAAATTAAGTCTATTGAAGAAAACGTCTCACGCCTGATACCCTGATGACAAGCTAAACCAATAAGGTTAGAGGTCACGATCTGGATAAAAGTTTTGTTGTTTTTTATTCCTTCATGGTCTCTTTTTCTTTTCTTCCTTTTTCTTAATTATTTATTGCCCATTACAAGTACAATTATTAACACATGTCCTCATGACAAGTCACATCATGTGCTCATCACAGTTCTGCCTGACAGAGTGGTATGCATCGCCAGTGAGTGTGCCTTATGTAGTGTCCACAATATTTGCTTGCTTTAGTGTCTTTTGTAGTGTAAAACAGTTCTGTCTGTAAGTGGCCTGTTTACTGTTTTCTGTAAATCTTGTCTTCATATCAGCTTGCTTCCGCCCCAAAGCGGGTTTGTCGCCATCACTAACTAGAAGACTTGGACTAACATCAGTTCTCATCCGAGAAAGTTCGTTTTCAATCATCTAGAGAGCGGATCCAGTAAGGTAGTCAAACCAAGACAAAAAACAGAATTTTCGCGAGAAATCTTTGTTACCTGCTTGTGCTGGCAATGATCTCTTGTCTAGTTGCGAGTAAAATCTGATAAATTAGACGTAGAAGATTTTTATATCTCTAATACTCTACATCAACTGTATCTGCCTCTTCATCTGAAAAACACCTTTATACTCTGACATACAGAGGTAAGAAACATTTTAGTGACCTCTACACCTGTGTACGCTTGTTAAGAGTTGTTCTTACAGCAAATCAAAACTCTTTGCGACACCAGTCCTTACATGGTCGGTTACTCCTTATTCTTTAGAAAAAAAATCCCCAAAACAAAACAAAAACAAGATGAAAATTGCTTGGTTCCTAAAAGCAGCTGTTTCCTTCCTAATTTCTATACAAACAGATGAGCAACGTTCGTACCATGTGTGCTAAGAGGATCAAACACAAGCTTTGAGGGTTAATCTCATTTCTTGACAATCGATCGTTTGCTGTTTACGAGATGTTTATTATTGATAGTTTTAAAACCAGTCTGTGATCAGAACTACATTATGAATACCCAAGCATGGATGACTTCTGCTTTGTAGAGATATCTGAACGTCGACAAGTTTAGGTCTGCTCAAAACATTTCTCTCTGTTTTTTTCTACCGAAAAGGTGCGTGCCTGCGTCAAGGAGACTTCGTGATGGCCTTTTGAGAGTTGATATATTTGTTAACTTGTCATCCTGTCTTTATTACTTTATTACCACATCATGACGCATTGCAAAAACCTGGAGTTTTATCTTACTGCTTGATTTTTCTCTCTTCTTTTCCTGAAGTATTTTTGCCAGTTGAATCCAAAGAACATAAAATGTAATTATAATGTCTAACTTTGGATGTCCAATGCGTGCATATTTTTTGTAAATCTGACTTTGTGAAACAAAGTATCGACATTTGCACCGTGTGTTTGCTGATTTTTTAAGAACTACTTCTCGACATCTGGTATAAACATTCAATACAGCGCGATAAAAGCTCAGACCGTTCTAGAAATGGCAATTTTTTATCCACTTGAGATTTTCTAAAAGAGCTCCCCCCCCACACTTCCTCTTCCCTGCACTTTTTATTGAGATAAGGTAGAGAAATCTGAAAATAGTTCGCAGATGTTTGTCACCGTGTCAGGAACACATGTCATATTAATCAGGAGAAAGATTAATAACTCAGCGCAAAAAATCCGTATCACTTCGGGTTGTTGTCTCCATGCTTGATCTTTGTATCAAGCTTCATTGTTAGTCGCTGCTAACCATTTCTTCTCTTCGGTGTTCAAACTTTTGCAATTTCTTCTGTTCACTGCAAAAAATAATAGCGCATATTTTGTTCTTGTATACTGTCACCACCCTGGGTGGCAAACACTTCAAAGATGGGGTTCCAGTAGTTTAATGTGAGTGACTTGCCCTTTCTAGAAGTAAACAAGCATGACCAAGAGTGAACGGCCATGTTCTGGTACTGACAACATTGAGGGATACAACTTCAAGCCAAAAGTTTTTTTATCGATTGTAATTTCGGGAAAATTTTTATAATTGAAGGTAAAAAGTCAAGATTTAATTTTAGTAAGTATAGCTGCTCCCCTGATATATTTTCTCATATGTGAAAACCTAAATGAGATGAACTGTAGTGTTCTATTAACTATTCATTGGTTATCAATGTTTGTTAAAATATCACCAGAAGAACACACACAGATATGGAACTCACCCTACACTTGAAAATAAGTTTATCTGATTGTAAGAATCTAGCTGATATCAAACAGAGCTGATGTCGGTTTACATTTAGTCTTAGTTTTCGATTCTCGCGGAACTTGCGGGTTTGTTTACGCCAGCTAGGGGAGGTCACTCACAGTTTAGGACTCGAATATTCTGAACTTCATTGTACAGCTCAGAGACTAAGAAACCGTTGTTTTCTTTTCTTTTCTTTCTGTTGGTAGTCACAATGGACAAGCCGGTGACAAAAGTGTTATCCTAGCTCGCTGGTATTGTTGAAAGCACAGTGAGAGCTTTAGTTCCGCTCGTCTTCCAAATGTTGCAACTGCGTCTTTCTACTTTCGCTTACAAAAAGACTATTATGGAGCATCTTGAAGTTTAAAAACATTCCGAAAGTACTCTTTCTCTCGCGTAGGTCTTCAGCTGTCCCTCGTACTCAACCACTAATCATCTATTAACCCATCACCCAGACAACTCTTTTCCCCAGCCTCTCTTTCTCTTTAGATATATATATATTTATAGAGAGGTAAAGAAAAAAGTTACTGAATTGCTTACTCATGTACATACAATCGTATTTGTGTGCGTAAGTGTGTTGGTTTGAGATTCAGCATGCCCATCAGCCTTTATACAGAGTCCGAAATGACATACCTGTGTGTGCATGCGTGCATGAGTGGTCTTCGTGTTGTTTATCATAATAAAACTTGTCTCGTAGCCTCTGTTTCGCCACATATTGTTCACACGTTCCACGCCTTCTCAGTTTCTAGGAAGGTATTTTCCTGTTGTTATTCGACAAACCTTTCCATACATTGATATATCTAGCTAAAGACAAGTCTATTTCATTGTTTTGGGTTTTTGAGTTTGTATTTTATGTCCTCGTGTTGTCTTCTCCATTTTTTAGTTAACTGTGTATGGTGATTGCGTGCAAAAATAAAATACTGTCGTCTTAAGCATTATTAATTACCAATGATTGATCCATCCATTCATCCATCACGGAACAGGAATGCCTCCTTTTCTGGGGGAAGAGAAAGATAGGATTTGTTGTGACACTATGTCCGCTTCCATTTCCTCAAAATGTGAAAGGGGGATGTATCAAAGCTTTTGTAAGATTCCAAAATGCTTTTTATAAATATTCAAATTTGTGATTTAAAAAAATGAAAGTCTTTCCCATGCTCAGCTTAAAAGCAATCAAATGGCTTCTCTTGTTTTGTACTTATATTGACGTTCGCTTGTCCTTGACATTTAACTCTGCAATGATCGAGGGTGTAAGCGTTTTGGGCGAGGCTGTCTCGCCTATATGCTTTGAAGGAAAAAATCCAAACGTTCAATCTTCCAGTTTTCCCTTAGAATAAATTAATTTGTGTACATAAAGCTATCTTAAATTGTTTTAAAAAGTACTAAACTATATATAGTTGTACAATAATTAGACGTTCCATTCCATTACAGCCTTACCTCTGAACTCGCAGTTATGGCCCCGCGAGTTGATATGCAATCCCCCCCAAACCCTGTCCTCCACCCGCCCTCTGTCCCCCCTTAAAAATGCTATTTCTGGCGCGTGCCAGTCAAACGCCAGTGAGCAATTAACCTCTGAAACAATTATTTCACAATTCACACACACCTCACGATGATATAAAAAAAAAAAATTTCTAAATTAAACATTTCCTTCCAAAGAAAATGAGAACTAATGGGAAACAACCACGACACCTTTGCTCACGTTTGGAAGGTAGTATTCTCCCTTTGGCTCGCTTACTTCCGAGAAAGAAGAGGAAGAAATAGGCTGAAGATCATTTATTCAAATCACACCTTATGTTAAGTCCAATGTTAACTTCCTCCTCCGTGAATTTTATAGCCCATGTATACTTCAGTCTATGCGTTGTACCGTTTGTCTTTCAGCTCAGAGACATGTGTACGCATAATAAAGAAACAAATCACAAAGTTGTCTTTGTCTGGGATATTTTACTGTCACAATTATTTATATATATAGATAAGTTATAAATAGTATCTATCACATATTGTAGTACATCACCGTCCGAATAAAAGACTTTTCCTGAATTCTCATTTAACATTTTAACAGCTAAAAAATATATATGGTGGGCAACTTAAAACTAACAAGCTCTGCAAGCACGAACTAACGGTGGGATATTTTTAGGGGGATGTCATAGTTATATATCTTGTCAGCAGCAAAGGGCAGATGACTGAAAGATTTTGAAATAAGCACTGACTTCATTGCACAAATAAATGTTTAGCATGAATGTCGTACACATCACACTTAGCAACGATAAATGCTAGTAATTCCAACACCAACAGGCATTTACACGTGAAGCTGTGTTTATCATTTGGTCATCCCGGCGAGGGGCTGATGGCAGGGAGGGCCATGCTCCACTGGTGGTGGAAGGCGGGATGGGGAGTCGGCCTAGCTTCACCACTGGGCAATAGTGGGTTACTGGCAAGCGACGAAAACAGTTCAAGGGGCATAACCGCAACCATCTGAAAAATACTTCAATGTCTGCAGAGTTGTCTAACTTTGAACATGCACTCTTCTCCAGCTGATGTGTACATTTTGTACTCATCGAAGTGATATCAATTGGCTTTGTAAGCTAACTTAACCAATCGGCGCACCAAAGTTCTTTAAATTAAAAATCTGAAATATAATACATACTGTCTGATCACAGTTCATTAGTAAGCAGTAGTCCAATCAAAAATATTCTTTTTTTTGTTTTTGTTTTTACACCTTATTGGGGGAGATAAGGTTTTCTTGGGTCGTTTGGGATTAATGAACCTACAAACCAAAATCCCTCGGCAGATTATAGGCCCAGACACTTCGCGGAAAGGTTTCCACTTCAAATCTTTAGGTACACAGAAGCAAAACCACAGTCATATATTCAGGCATAGGTTTAAAATGAACAATTAAGTTTAATATCTCTATTATGTGCGCACGCACGCGTATACACACACACACACACGTACAGACATTCGTCATCCCAAAAACTATTAGAGAGAGAGACGCATGCCTGAGAAGGAGGAACAGGATTCTACACACGCTTTACCGTTTCTCTATTTTTTCTTTTCAACAAACACACACACACACACGCAAATAAAACGAAAATATGCCCTACTCATGGGATGTCAGGGTAGAGGCTGAGGTTGGTGAAGGCATGTGATGAGGTGGGGTTAGGATGACAGCAACATAACAGCCAGACACGGGAGGAAAGTCAGTTGACAATCGGGTAGAGTCACGTGAAATGTCTATCACCCCAAGCGTTGTCATTTCGAATGCAAAGTACTTCGCCGCCTCTAGACCACTTCTCCCTCTTCTTACTTCTCTTCATCCATCTATTCGAGGCTCGAGGGGCGAAGGGATGTGGGTAGCTAGTTGTTCATAAACTTGTTAATTTACTCCAATAGGCATGTTATATGGTGACTAGGTAGTTAGCCTTGTATACAGGCATCATATTCAAATGAAATCGGGTCGTTAAGGCGATATTTGAACAGATGAGCCACTGTCCTCATAATCTTGAGTCTCTGTCCAGAAGAAGCTCCACAGTTGAGGACACGAATTGACAACCTGCTGAGCCTCCATAATCCAAAAGTTTCCCTGATGATGATGCCATCGTTCCCTTTGTCTTTCTTGATTTTTTCTTACTTTATTATTTTCTTTTGTTTCCTATTTTCTTGACAATAGTATACAGCCAAATATCAGAGTAGCAGAGTACAATCATCTCTCTCGACCTTATTTCTCTTCTCGCGAACAATAACAACACTGGGTTAAAGTAACAGTTCAGTGCTGATTGTACACTTTAGTGATCCAAACTTTATTCTTTGTGATAGTCGTGTGTCAGTATTGCTAAACTGTAAGAATATAATACTTACAGCCTCACATACATATACATATGGTCCGTTAGTGGCCAACAAGGTACAGGCGATAAAAAAAGGGTCTCTTTCGACTCTGTTAATCTCTATTTCTTATAAGGTATATTTTGGGCCTGTCACATGCTTGTTGAGAAATATTGTACAGCGGTATACTGCCATACGCATAGACAACCCGCCCTAACACCCTTCACTTCAGACCCGTGTGGTGAGTCAGATCGGTCACGGCTTATACCCATCCAATGATGGCACAGTCTACAATGAGCGGGGCTGATGGAAAAGGGGGCTGGAAGGCAGGGCTGGGGATTTGGCAATCGCCAGGTCCAGAGCAACCACCCCTGAAATATTGGCACACCCGGCATGGCACCGACCCTACCCCTGGCTGGAAGGCAGGGCTGGGGATTCGGCCTCGCCAGGGTTCTGGCTGGCAACCGGCACCCGCTTCAGCTTCTGGCATGGAAAGGGGGGCGCACCCTCGCCAATGATGGCAGGCACACACCACCCTGGCTGGAAGGCAGGGCTGGGGATTCTGGCATGGACCGCAACCTCGCAGGTCCAGAGCACCACCCTGGCTGGAAGGCAGGGCAGGGCTGGGGATTCTGGCATGGCACGCACAGGTCCAGAGCGGCTGGAAGGCAGGGCCATGGCATGGCACCCTCGCCAAGAGACACCCTGCACCTGGCATGCACGCACTCTCGCCAGGTCCAGAGCCCACCTGGCTGGAAGGCAAGGGCTGGGGATTCTGGCATGGCACCCTCGCACCTCGCCAGGTCCAGAGCACACCCTGCCCCTGGAAGGCAGGGCTGGAAGGCAGGGCTGGGGATTCTGGCATGGCACCGCACCCTCGCCAGTCCAGAGCACCACCCTGGTGGAAGGCAGGGCTGGGGATTCTGGCATGGCACCGCACCCTCGCCAGGTCCAGAGCACCACCCTGGCTGGAAGGAGGGCTGGGGATTCTGGTGGCACCGCACCCTCGCCAGGTCCAGAGCACCACCCTGGCTGGGAAGGCAGGGCTGGGGATTCTGGCATGGCACCGCACCCTCGCCAGGTCCAAGAGCACCACCCTGGCTGGAAGGCCAGGCGGGGGCATTCTGGCATGGCACCGCACCCTCGCAGGTCCAGAGCACCACCCTGGCTGGAAGGCAGGGCTGGGGATTCTGGCATGGCACCGCACCCTCGCCAGGTCCAGAGCACCACCCTGGCTGGAAGGCAGGGCTGGGATTCTGGCATGGCACCGCACCCTCGCCAGGTCCAGAGCACCACCTGGCTGGAAGGCAGGGCTGGGGATTCTGGCATGGCACCGCACCCTCGCCAGGTCCAGAGCACCACCTGGCTGGAAGGCAGGGCTGGGGATTCTGGCATGGCACCGCACCCTCGCCAGGTCCAGAGCACCACCCTGGCTGGAAGGCAGGGCTGGGGATTCTGGCATGGCACCGCACCCTCGCCAGGTCCAGAGCACCACCTGGCTGGAAGGCAGGGGCTGGGGATTTCTGGGCATGGCACCGCACCCTCGCCAGGTCCAGAGCACCAACCTGGCTGGAAGGCAGGGCTGGGGATTCTGGCATGGCACGCACCCTCGCCAGGTCAGAGCACCACCCTGGTGGAAGCAGGCTGGGATTCTGGCATGGCACCGCACCCTCGCCAGGTCAGAGCACCAACCCTGGCTGATTTGGAGGCAGGGGGGGATTCTGGCATGGCACCGCACCCTCGCCAGGTCCAGAGCACCACCCTGGCTGAAGGCAGGGCTGCTGGGATTCTGCATGGCACCGCACCTCGCCAGGTCAGCACCCTCGCCAGGTCCAGAGCACCCCTGCTGGAAGGCAGGGCTGGGGATTCTGGCATGGCACCGCACCCTCGCCAGGTCCAACCACCCTGGCTGGAAGGCAGGGCTGGGGATTCTGGCATGGCACCGCACCCTCGCCAGGTCCAGAGCACCACCCTGCTGGAAGGCAGGCTGGGGATTCTGGCATGGCACCGCCCCTCGCAGGTCCAGAGTCACAGAGGCACCACAGGCTGGAAGGCAGGGCTGGGGATTCTGGCATGGCACCGCACCCTCGCCAGGTCCAGAGCACCACCCTGGCTGGAAGGCAGGGCTGGGGATTCTGGCATGGCACGCACCCTCGCCAGGTCCCAGGCACCACCCTGGCTGGAAGGCAGGGCTGGGGGATTCTGGCATGGCACCGCACCCTCGCCAGGTCCAGAGCAGCCACCCTGGCTGGAAGGCAGGCTGGATTCTGGCATGGCACCGGCCAGGAGAGCACCACCCTGGCTCTGGGATTCTGGCATGGCACCGCACCCTCGCCAGTCCAGAGCACCACCCTGGCTGGAAGGCAGGGCTGGGGATTCTGGCATGGCACCGCACCCTCGCCAGGTCCAGAGCACCACCCTGGCTGGAAGGCAGGCTGGGATTCTGGCATGGCACCGCACCCTCGCCAGGTCCAGAGCACCACCCTGGCTGGAAGGCAGGGCTGGGGATTCTGGCATGGCACCGCACCCTCGCCAGGTCCAGAGCACCACCCTGGCTGGAAGGCAGGGCTGGGGATTCTGGCATGGCACCGCACCCTCGCCAGGTCCAGAGCACCACCCTGGCTGGAAGCAGGGCTGGGGATTCTGGCATGGCACCGCACCCTCGCCAGGTCCAGAGCACCACCCTGGCTGGAAGGCAGGGCTGGGGATTCTGGCATGCACCGCACCCTCGCCAGGTCCAGAGCACCACCCTGGCTGGAAGGCAGGGCTGGGGATTCTGGCATGGCACCGCACCCTCGCCAGGTCCAGAGCACCACCCTGGCTGGAAGGCAGGGCTGGGGATTCTGGCATGGCACCGCACCCTTCGCCAGGTCCAGAGCACCACCCTGGCTGGAAGGCAGGGCTGGGGATTCTGGCATGGCACCGCACCCCGCCAGTGTCCAGAGCACCACCCTGGCTGGAAGGCAGGGCTGGGGATTCTGGCATGGCACCGCACCCTCGCCAGGTCCAGAGCACCACCCTGGCTGGAAGCAGGGCTGGGGATTCTGGCATGGCACCGCACCCTCGCCAGGTCCAGAGCACCACCCTGGCTGGAAGGCAGGGCTGGGGATTCTGGCATGGCACCGCACCCTCGCCAGGTCCAGAGCACCACCCTGGCTGGAAGGCAGGGCTGGGATTCTGGCATGGCACCGCACCCTCGCCAGGTCCAGAGCACCACCCTGGCTGGAAGGCAGGGCTGGGGATTCTGGCATGGCACCGCACCCGCCAGGTCCAGAGCACCACCCTGGCTGGAAGGCAGGGCTGGGGATTCTGGCATGGCACCGCACCCTCGCCAGTCCAGAGCACCACCCTGGCTGAAGGCAGGGCTGGGGATTCTGGCATGGCACCGCACCCTCGCCAGTCCAGAGCACCACCCTGGCTGGAAGGCAGGGCTGGGGATTCTGGCATGGCACCGCACCCCGCCAGGTCCAGAGCACCACCCTGGCTGGAAGGCAGGGCTGGGGATTCTGGCATGGCACCGCACCCTCGCCAGGTCCAGAGCACCACCCTGGCTGGAAGGCAGGGCTGGGGATTCTGGCATGGCACCGCACCCTCGCCAGGTCCAGAGCACCACCCTGGCTGGAAGGCAGGGCTGGGATTCTGGCATGGCACCGCACCCTCGCCAGGTCCAGAGCACCACCCTGGCTGGAAGGCAGGGCTGGGGATTCTGGCATGGCACCGCACCCTCGCCAGGTCCAGAGCACCACCCTGGCTGGAAGGCAGGGCTGGGGATTCTGGCATGGCACCGCCACCCTCGCCAGGTCCAGAGCACCACCCTGGCTGGAAGGCAGGGCTGGGGATTCTGGCATGGCACCGCACCCTCGCCAGGTCCAGAGCACCACCCTGGCTGGAAGGCAGGGCTGGGGATTCTGGCATGGCACCGCACCCTCGCCAGGTCCAGAGCACCACCCTGGCTGGAAGGCAGGGCTGGGATTCTGGCATGGCACCGCACCCTCGCCAGGTCCAGAGCACCACCCTGGCTGGAAGGCAGGGCTGGGGATTCTGGCATGGCACCGCACCCTCGCCAGGTCCAGAGCACCACCCTGGCTGGAAGGCAGGGCTGGGGATTCTGGCATGGCACCGCACCCCGCCAGGTCCAGAGCACCACCCTGGCTGGAAGGCAGGGGCTGGGGATTCTGGCATGGCACCGCACCCTCGCCAGGTCCAGAGCACCACCCTGGCTGGAAGGCAGGGCTGGGGATCTGGCATGGCACCGCACCCTCGCCAGGTCCAGAGCACCACCCTGGCTGGAAGGCAGGGCTGGGATTCTGGCATGGCACCGCACCCTCGCCAGGTCCAGAGCACCACCCTGGCTGGAAGCAGGGCTGGGGATTCTGGCATGGCACCGCACCCTCGCCAGGTCCAGAGCACCACCCTGGCTGGAAGGCAGGGCTGGGGATTCTGGCATGGCACCGCACCCTCGCCAGGTCCAGAGCACCACCCTGGCTGGAAGGCAGGGCTGGGGATTCTGGCATGGCACCGCACCCTCGCCAGGTCCAGAGCACCACCCTGGCTGGAAGGCAGGGCTGGGGATTCTGGCATGGCACCGCACCCTCGCCAGGTCCAGAGCACCACCCTGGCTGGAAGGCAGGGCTGGGGATTCTGGCATGGCACCGCACCCTCGCCAGGTCCAGAGCACCACCCTGGCTGGAAGGCAGGGCTGGGATTCTGGCATGGCACCGCACCCTCGCCAGGTCCAGAGCACCACCCTGGCTGGAAGGCAGGGCTGGGGATTCTGGCATGGCACCGCACCCCGCCAGGTCCAGAGCACCACCCTGGCTGGAAGGCAGGGCTGGGGATTCTGGCATGGCACCGCACCCCGCCAGGTCCAGAGCACCACCCTGGCTGGAAGGCAGGGCTGGGGATTCTGGCATGGCACCGCACCCTCGCCAGGTCCAGAGCACCACCCTGGCTGGAAGGCAGGGCTGGGGATTCTGGCATGGCACCGCACCCCCGCCAGGTCCAGAGCACCACCCTGGCTGGAAGGCAGGGCTGGGGATTCTGGCATGGCACCGCACCCCGCCAGGTCCAGAGCACCACCCTGGCTGGAAGGCAGGGCTGGGGATTCTGGCATGGCACCGCACCCTCGCCAGGTCCAGAGCACCACCCTGGCTGGAAGGCAGGGCTGGGGATTCTGGCATGGCACCGCACCCTCGCCAGGTCCAGAGCACCACCCTGGCTGGAAGGCAGGGCTGGGGATTCTGGCATGGCACCGCACCCTCGCCAAGGTCCAGAGCACCACCCTGGCTGGAAGGCAGGGCTGGGGATTCTGGCATGGCACCGCACCCTCGCCAGGTCCAGAGCACCACCCTGGCTGGAAGGCAGGGCTGGGGATTCTGGCATGGCACCGCACCCTCGCCAGGTCCAGAGCACCACCCTGGCTGGAAGGCAGGGCTGGGGATTCTGGCATGGCACCGCACCCTCGCCAGGTCCAGAGCACCACCCTGGCTGGAAGGCAGGGCTGGGATTCTGGCATGGCACCGCACCCTCGCCAGGTCCAGAGCACCACCCTGGCTGGAAGGCAGGGCTGGGGATTCTGGCATGGCACCGCACCCTCGCCAGGTCCAGAGCACCACCCTGGCTGGAAGGCAGGGCTGGGGATTCTGGCATGGCACCGCACCCTCGCCAGGTCCAGAGCACCACCCTGGCTGGAAGGCAGGGCTGGGATTCTGGCATGGCACCGCACCCTCGCCAGGTCCAGAGCACCACCCTGGCTGGAAGGCAGGGCTGGGGATTCTGGCATGGCACCGCACCCTCGCCAGGTCCAGAGCACCACCCTGGCTGGAAGGCAGGGCTGGGGATTCTGGCATGGCACCGCACCCTCGCCAGGTCCAGAGCACCACCCTGGCTGGAAGGCAGGGCTGGGGATTCTGGCATGGCACCGCACCCTCGCCAGGTCCAGAGCACCACCCTGGCTGGAAGGCAGGGCTGGGGATTCTGGCATGGCACCGCACCCTCGCCAGGTCCAGAGCACCACCCTGGCTGGAAGGCAGGGCTGGGGATTCTGGCATGGCACCGCACCCTCGCCAGGTCCAGAGCACCACCCTGGCTGGAAGGCAGGGCTGGGGATTCTGGCATGGCACCGCACCCTCGCCAGGTCCAGAGCACCACCCTGGCTGGAAGGCAGGGCTGGGGATTCTGGCATGGCACCGCACCCTCGCCAGGTCCAGAGCACCACCCTGGCTGGAAGGCAGGGCTGGGGATTCTGGCATGGCACCGCACCCTCGCCAGGTCCAGAGCACCACCCTGGCTGGAAGGCAGGGCTGGGGATTCTGGCATGGCACCGCACCCTCGCCAGGTCCAGAGCACCACCCTGGCTGGAAGGCAGGGCTGGGGATTCTGGCATGGCACCGCACCCTCGCCAGGTCCAGAGCACCACCCTGGCTGGAAGGCAGGGCTGGGGATTCTGGCATGGCACCGCACCCTCGCCAGGTCCAGAGCACCACCCTGGCTGGAAGGCAGGGCTGGGGATTCTGGCATGGCACCGCACCCTCGCCAGGTCCAGAGCACCACCCTGGCTGGAAGGCAGGGCTGGGGATTCTGGCATGGCACCGCACCCTCGCCAGGTCCAGAGCACCACCCTGGCTGGAAGGCAGGGCTGGGGATTCTGGCATGGCACCGCACCCTCGCCAGGTCCAGAGCACCACCCTGGCTGGAAGGCAGGGCTGGGGATTCTGGCATGGCACCGCACCCTCGCCAGGTCCAGAGCACCACCCTGGCTGGAAGCAGGGCTGGGGATTCTGGCATGGCACCGCACCCTCGCCAGGTCCAGAGCACCACCCTGGCTGGAAGGCAGGGCTGGGGATTCTGGCATGGCACCGCACCCTCGCCAGGTCCAGAGCACCACCCTGGCTGGAAGGCAGGGCTGGGGATTCTGGCATGGCACCGCACCCTCGCCAGGTCCAGAGCACCACCCTGGCTGGAAGGCAGGGCTGGGGATTCTGGCATGGCACCGCACCCTCGCCAGGTCCAGAGCACCACCCTGGCTGGAAGGCAGGGCTGGGGATTCTGGCATGGCACCGCACCCTCGCCAGGTCCAGAGCACCACCCTGGCTGGAAGGCAGGGCTGGGGATTCTGGCATGGCACCGCACCCTCGCCAGGTCCAGAGCACCACCCTGGCTGGAAGGCAGGGCTGGGGATTCTGGCATGGCACCGCACCCTCGCCAGGTCCAGAGCACCACCCTGGCTGGAAGGCAGGGCTGGGGATTCTGGCATGGCACCGCACCCTCGCCAGGTCCAGAGCACCACCCTGGCTGGAAGGCAGGGCTGGGGATTCTGGCATGGCACCGCACCCTCGCCAGGTCCAGAGCACCACCCTGGCTGGAAGGCAGGGCTGGGGATTCTGGCATGGCACCGCACCCTCGCCAGGTCCAGAGCACCACCCTGGCTGGAAGGCAGGGCTGGGGATTCTGGCATGGCACCGCACCCTCGCCAGGTCCAGAGCACCACCCTGGCTGGAAGGCAGGGCTGGGGATTCTGGCATGGCACCGCACCCTCGCCAGGTCCAGAGCACCACCCTGGCTGGAAGGCAGGGCTGGGGATTCTGGCATGGCACCGCACCCTCGCCAGGTCCAGAGCACCACCCTGGCTGGAAGGCAGGGCTGGGGATTCTGGCATGGCACCGCACCCTCGCCAGGTCCAGAGCACCACCCTGGCTGGAAGGCAGGGCTGGGGATTCTGGCATGGCACCGCACCCTCGCCAGGTCCAGAGCACCACCCTGGCTGGAAGGCAGGGCTGGGGATTCTGGCATGGCACCGCACCCTCGCCAGGTCCAGAGCACCACCCTGGCTGGAAGGCAGGGCTGGGGATTCTGGCATGGCACCGCACCCTCGCCAGGTCCAGAGCACCACCCTGGCTGGAAGGCAGGGCTGGGGATTCTGGCATGGCACCGCACCCTCGCCAGGTCCAGAGCACCACCCTGGCTGGAAGGCAGGGCTGGGATTCTGGCATGGCACCGCACCCTCGCCAGGTCCAGAGCACCACCCTGGCTGGAAGGCAGGGCTGGGGATTCTGGCATGGCACCGCACCCTCGCCAGGTCCAGAGCACCACCCTGGCTGGAAGGCAGGGCTGGGGATTCTGGCATGGCACCGCACCCTCGCCAGGTCCAGAGCACCACCCTGGCTGGAAGGCAGGGCTGGGGATTCTGGCATGGCACCGCACCCTCGCCAGGTCCAGAGCACCACCCTGGCTGGAAGGCAGGGCTGGGGATTCTGGCATGGCACCGCACCCTCGCCAGGTCCAGAGCACCACCCTGGCTGGAAGCAGGGCTGGGGATTCTGGCATGGCACCGCACCCTCGCCAGGTCCAGAGCACCACCCTGGCTGGAAGGCAGGGCTGGGGATTCTGGCATGGCACCGCACCCTCGCCAGGTCCAGAGCACCACCCTGGCTGGAAGGCAGGGCTGGGGATTCTGGCATGGCACCGCACCCTCGCCAGGTCCAGAGCACCACCCTGGCTGGAAGGCAGGGCTGGGGATTCTGGCATGGCACCGCACCCCGCCAGGTCCAGAGCACCACCCTGGCTGGAAGGCAGGGCTGGGGATTCTGGCATGGCACCGCACCCTCGCCAGGTCCAGAGCACCACCCTGGCTGAAGGCAGGGCTGGGGATTCTGGCATGGCACCGCACCCTCGCCAGGTCCAGAGCACCACCCTGGCTGGAAGGCAGGGCTGGGATTCTGGCATGGCACCGCACCCTCGCCAGGTCCAGAGCACCACCCTGGCTGGAAGGCAGGGCTGGGGATTCTGGCATGGCACCGCACCCTCGCCAGGTCCAGAGCACCACCCTGGCTGGAAGGCAGGGCTGGGGATTCTGGCATGGCACCGCACCCTCGCCAGGTCCAGAGCACCACCCTGGCTGGAAGCAGGGCTGGGATTCTGGCATGGCACCGCACCCTCGCCAGGTCCAGAGCACCACCCTGGCTGGAAGGCAGGGCTGGGGATTCTGGCATGGCACCGCACCCTCGCCAGGTCCAGAGCACCACCCTGGCTGGAAGGCAGGGCTGGGGATTCTGGCATGCACCGCACCCTCGCCAGGTCCAGAGCACCACCCTGGCTGGAAGGCAGGGCTGGGGATTCTGGCATGGCACCGCACCCTCGCCAGGTCCAGAGCACCACCCTGGCTGGAAGGCAGGGCTGGGATTCTGGCATGGCACCGCACCTCGCCAGGTCCAGAGCACCACCCTGGCTGGAAGGCAGGGCTGGGGATTCTGGCATGGCACCGCACCCTCGCCAGGTCCAGAGCACCACCCTGGCTGGAAGCAGGGCTGGGGATTCTGGCATGGCACCGCACCCTCGCCAGGTCCAGAGCACCACCCTGGCTGGAAGCAGGGCTGGGGATTCTGGCATGGCACCGCACCCTCGCCAGGTCCAGAGCACCACCCTGGCTGGAAGGCAGGGCTGGGGATTCTGGCATGGCACCGCACCCTCGCCAGGTCCAGAGCACCACCCTGGCTGGAAGGCAGGGCTGGGGATTCTGGCATGGCACCGCACCCCGCCAGGTCCAGAGCACCACCCTGGCTGGAAGGCAGGGCTGGGGATTCTGGCATGGCACCGCACCCTCGCCAGGTCCAGAGCACCACCCTGGCTGGAAGGCAGGGCTGGGGATTCTGGCATGGCACCGCACCCTCGCCAGGTCCAGAGCACCACCCTGGCTGGAAGGCAGGGCTGGGATTCTGGCATGCACCGCACCCTCGCCAGGTCCAGAGCACCACCCTGGCTGGAAGGCAGGGCTGGGGATTCTGGCATGGCACCGCACCCTCGCCAGGTCCAGAGCACCACCCTGGCTGGAAGGCAGGGCTGGGGATTCTGGCATGGCACCGCACCCTCGCTGGCAGGCTCCAGAGCACCACCCTGGCTGGAAGGCAGGGCTGGGGATTCTGGCATGGCACCGCACCCACGCCAGGTCCAGAGCACCACCCTGGCTGGAAGGCAGGGCTGGGGATTCTGGCATGGCACCGCACCCTGGCTGGAAGGCTCCAGAGCACCACCCTGGCTGGAAGGCAGGGCTGGGGATTCTGGCATGGCACCGCACCCTCGCCAGGTCCAGAGCACCACCCTGGCTGGAAGGCAGGGCTGGGATTCTGGCATGGCACCGCACCCTCGCCAGGTCCAGAGCACACCCTGGCTGGAAGGCAGGGCTGGGGATTCTGGCATGGCACCGCACCCTCGCCAGGTCCAGAGCACCACCCTGGCTGGAAGGGCAAGGGCTGGGGATTCTGGCATGGCACCGCACCCTGCGCCAGGTCCAGAGCACCACCCTGGCTGGAAGGCAGGGCCTGGCATGGCACCGCACCCTCGCCAGGTCCAGAGCACCACCCTGGCTGGAAGGCAGGGCTGGGATTCTGGCATGGCACCGCACCCTCGCCAGGTCCAGAGCACCACCCTGGCTGGAAGGCAGGGCTGGGGATTCTGGCATGGCACCGCACCCTCGCCAGGTCCAGAGCACCACCCTGGCTGGAAGGCAGGGCTGGGGATTCTGGCATGGCACCGCACCCTCGCCAGGTCCAGAGCACCACCCTGGCTGGAAGGCAGGGCTGGGGATTCTGGCATGGCACCGCACCCTCGCCAGGTCCAGAGCACCACCCTGGCTGGAAGGCAGGGCTGGGGATTCTGGCATGGCACCGCACCCTCGCCAGGTCCAGAGCACCACCCTGGCTGGAAGGCAGGGCTGGGGATTCTGGCATGGCACCGCACCCTCGCCAGGTCCAGAGCACCACCCTGGCTGGAAGGCAGGGCTGGGGATTCTGGCATGGCACCGCACCCTCGCCAGGTCCAGAGCACCACCCTGGCTGGAAGGCAGGCTGGGGATTCTGGCATGGCACCGCACCCTCGCCAGGTCCAGAGCACCACCCTGGCTGGAAGGCAGGGCTGGGGATTCTGGCATGGCACCGCACCCTCGCCAGGTCCAGAGCACCACCCTGGCTGGAAGGCAGGGCTGGGGATTCTGGCATGGCACCGCACCCTCGCCAGGTCCAGAGCACCACCCTGGCTGGAAGGCAGGGCTGGGGATTCTGGCATGGCACCGCACCCCGCCAGGTCCAGAGCACCACCCTGGCTGGAAGGCAGGGCTGGGGATTCTGGCATGGCACCGCACCCTCGCCAGGTCCAGAGCACCACCCTGGCTGGAAGGCAGGGCTGGGGATTCTGGCATGGCACCGCACCCTCGCCAGGTCCAGAGCACCACCCTGGCTGGAAGGCAGGGCTGGGATTCTGGCATGGCATCGCCAGGTCCAGAGCACCACCCTGGCTGAAGGCAGGGCTGGGGATTCTGGCATGGCACCGAGGTCCAGAGCACCACCTGGCTGAAGCAGGCTGGGGATTCTGGCATGGCTCCAGAGCTCTCTTGGGGCTGGCATGGCTTGGCTTGGCTCTTGGCTGGCTCTTGGCTCTGGCTCTTGGCTCTGGCTCTTGGCTCTTGGCTCTTGGCTCTTGGCTCTTGGCTCTTGGCTCTTGGCTCTTGGCTCTTGGCTCTTGGCTCTTGGCTCTTGGCTCTTGGCTCTTTGGCTCTTGCTCTGGCTCTTGGCTCTTGGCTCTTGGCTCTTGGCTCTTGGCTCTTGGCTCTTGGCTCTTGGCTCTTGGCTCTTGGCTCTTGGCTCTTGGCTCTTGGCTCTTGGCTCTTGGCTCTTGGCTCTTGGCTCTTGGGCTCTTGGCTCTTGGCTCTTGGCTCTTGCTTTGCTCTTGGCTCTTGGCTCTTGGCTCTTGGCTATTGGCTCTTGGCTCTTGGCTCTTGGCTCTTGGCTCTTGGCTCTTGGCTCTTGGCTCTTGGCTCTGGCTCTTGGCTCTTGGCTCTTGGCTCTTGGCTCTTGGCTCTTGGCTCTTGGCTCTTGGCTCTTGGCTCTTGGCTCTTGGCTCTTGGCTCTTGGCTCTTGGCTCTTGGCTCTTGGCTCTTGGCTCTTGGCTCTTGGCTCTTGGCTCTTGGCTCTTGGCTCTTGGCTCTTGGCTCTTGGCTCTTGGCTCTTGGCTCTTGGCTCTTGGCTCTTGGCTCTTGGCTCTTGGCTCTTGGCTCTTGGCTCTGGCTCTTGGCTCTTGCTCTTGGCTCTTGGCTCTTGGCTCTTGGCTCTTGGCTCTTGGCTCTTGGCTCTTGGCTCTTGGCTCTTGGCTCTTGCTCTTGGCTCTTGGCTCTTGGCTCTTGGCTCTTGGCTCTTGCTCTTGCTCTTGGCTCTTGGCTCTTGGCTCTTGGCTCTTGGCTCTTGGCTCTTGGCTCTTGGCTCTTGGCTCTTGGCTCTTGGCTCTTGGCTCTTGGCTCTTGGCTCTTGGCTCTTGGCTCTTGGCTCTTGGCTCTTGGCTCTTGGCTCTTGGCTCTTGGCTCTTGGCTCTTGGCTCTTGGCTCTTGGCTCTTGGCTCTTGGCTCTTGGCTCTTGGCTCTTGGCTCTTGGCTCTTGGCTCTTGGCTCTTGGCTCTTGGCTCTTGGCTCTTGGCTCTTGGCTCTTGGCTCTTGGCTCTTGGCTCTTGGCTCTTGGCTCTTGGCTCTTGGCTCTTGGCTCTTGGCTCTTGGCTCTTGGCTCTTGGCTCTTGGCTCTTGGCTCTTGGCTCTTGGCTCTTGGCTCTTGGTCTTGGCTCTTGGCTCTTGGCTCTTGGCTCTTGGCTCTTGGCTCTTGGCTCTTGCTCTTGGCTCTTGGCTCTTGGCTCTTGGCTCTTGGCTCTTGGCTCTTGCTCTTGGCTCTTGGCTCTTGGCTCTTGGCTCTTGGCTCTTGGCTCTTGGCTCTTGGCTCTTGGCTCTTGGCTCTTGGCTCTTGGCTCTTGGCTCTTGGCTCTTGGCTCTTGGCTCTTGGCTCTTGGCTCTTGGCTCTTGGCTCTTGCTCTTGCTCTTGGCTCTTGGCTCTTGGCTCTTGGCTCTTGGCTCTTGGCTCTTGGCTCTTGGCTCTTGGCTCTTGGCTCTTGGCTCTTGCTCTTGGCTCTTGGCTCTTGGCTCTTGGCTCTTGGCTCTTGGCTCTTGGCTCTTGCTCTTGGCTCTTGGCTCTTGGCTCTTGGCTCTTGGCTCTTGGCTCTTGGCTCTTGGCTCTTGGCTCTTGGCTCTTGGCTCTTGGCTCTTGGCTCTTGGCTCTTGGCTCTTGGCTCTTGGCTCTTGGCTCTTGGCTCTTGGCTCTTGGCTCTTGGCTCTTGGCTCTTGGCTCTTGGCTCTTGGCTCTTGGCTCTTGGCTCTTGGCTCTTGGCTCTTGCTCTTGCTCTTGGCTCTTGGCTCTTGGCTCTTGGCTCTTGGCTCTTGGCTCTTGCTCTTTCTTGCTCTTGGCTCTTGGCTCTTCGCTCTTCTCTTGCTCTTCGCTCTTCGCTCTTCTCTTGGCTCTTCGCTCTTCGCTCTTCGCTCTTGCTCTTGCTCTTGGCGCTCTTCGCTCTTCGCTCTTCGGCTCTTCGCTCTTCGCTCTTCGCTCTTCGCTCTTCGCTCTTCGCTCTTCGCTCTTCGCTCTTCGCTCTTCGCTCTTCGCTCTTCGCTCTTCGCTCTTCGCTCTTCGCTCTTCGCTCTCGCTCCATAAATTAATTATCAACAACAACTTCAACAACAATGATTAATGATCATCATCAACATCAACAACGACCATCAACAACTAACCTTCATCAACATCATCAATCAATCATCAATCAACCATCAACCATCAACCATTATCATCAACAACAATCATCAATCATCATTATCATCAACATCAACATCAACAACAACCATCATCAATCATCAACAACCATCAACAACACTCAATCATCATATTAATCATTATCATCACCAACATAACATTAACCATCAATCAACATCAACAAACCATATAACAACAAATATAAAAGAAAATCACCAACCTCTCACAAATACTTATCACATAGCATGTGTCACAACAACCCAGTTCAATCAACTAGTCAGGAAACAACTACACTCAATCATCAATCAAAGCAGTGGGGTGTACACACTCTCAAATCCAAATCTTCAGTAAACACAACAAACCCACAATGGGCAAGTTCTCTGTAAAGTAAACACATAAGCAATCCTAACGAGCAAACGATAGAAAGAATTCAGATTCTTCAAAATGTAATAATGTGAACACTACTAATCATTCAAGATTTCAAAGTTCAATACATTAGTTGAGGAACAAAAATTTTTTTCTTAAAAACAATAGAATAGTACCTAATGGGGAGATAATCCACACGCTCAGACACACTACCAAGCTTCCTCCAATAAACACAACACTCAGGGTAAGGTGAAGAAGCAGGAAAGAAAGACAGAATACAGTAGAGACAGAGGCTATGCCCTGACTACGGGTAGAACCTTTACAGACCCGTGACCCTGGAGCTGTAGAGGGGAATAAAACGTGAAAATGAACCATAAACATCAACAGAAAAGCCACAAAACTCCTCAAAGACAATCCTTCCACACAGCAACTGTTTACAAGACAGGTCACGGACGCCGCAACACACGACGTCGCACGGTTCGTTCAACACAGACAACAACGATCGACATCATGGACTGAACTTGACACACTACAACTTACATGCACATATATGCAACATACATGCAAGCAAAATTTAATGCAAAATAACATGCAAACTTAATGCAAAACTATGTTTATTTCTTGGTTCATATCGTCATAGATACACACTGGCCACAGAGTAATTCAGTGACGTCACGTATGAATAGCCACACACCGGCACACGGGAGGTAACTCGTCAGTACCGTAGCACCTAGGTCTGCTGGATGCGAGCCAAACCGTTGCTCCCGAATGCTTAAGAGGCATTCTTCTCTCCAGTAAACTCCTGCTGTGTCAGGCACCTACAACAACAAGCTACACTATATTCTTTTCAACCATATTCTTATCCATAAATACGTTCATTCTTCAAAATTTACATAAGTTGTATACATTCCATAACAAACCCAAAAAAATTGCCCTCGTGGCGAGGTTTTCCACAAACGAAAAGCAAGTCGATGGACACCCTCAAACAGACAACTGGAGATTCACTCGTACATCTTTGGCCTGAGTAACATTCTACAGCTCTGTCTGGCCAAACGTATGGGTGAGCATCACTAAACAGCTTGTCACGTTTTTAACCTTTCCCTCTAAATTCTCTTACATTCCGCTCGACAAACACTTATCAAGCACCAAGGGTTAATAGTAAAAACATGATGACAGACAGCCGCAAATCACGTCGGGTCAAATTGTCACGGACAAACAGTGGTCACACTGAAAAATTAGAATAAGTCGAAGATAACACTTACAATTCCCGTCATCTGCCATCCCGATGTAGATGCTCTCACGAACCTCGGCGCCAGGAATGCTCTTCCTCCCACCAGTCACTGCCAGGCACGTGCGCTGTCACACTAGCAACTACACTAACACGCACTGCACATATCCATGGAAACACCAAGCTGGTAGACACTTCCAGAATCTTTGCCAGAACATTAGTGAAACTCGACAGGATGCTTCCGATTCCTCGACGACCGACAAGGGAAGAAACTCCAGGGCTACCCGATAGTCGAGCACCCAGCCCTCCTCGTGACAGTCACCCTGGTGGGTCCGGTGTAGAAAGAAGTCTCTCAGCCCTCCTGTAGTTAGGGATCTGTTTCAGCAGGTCCTCCGTAACTGTTCCTCCACATTAGTTCCTGCAACTTAATGACTAATGAGTACCATTCACTGCTACTATTAGTCTCCCTGAGTTAAACTCATCACGTGATTTCTATTGAACGTTAAGATTTTTTCTCATGAAACAATTTAACAATACTTTTGCCGTGAAATCAGAATTAGAATTCAGGACCAATATAAAACATATTTGTTTACCTTTGACTGGCAAGGAACTAAATGCACACAGACTCCCCTGTCTGTATTCACACCTGTACAGGTAGACCAACCGTCTCGGCGGCTGCGTTGGGAATGTCACACAGCTCACTGAGCGAACACCTGGAGTGAGCTGTCGTCTACTAGTTGTCACTGTGACATCAGTATGCTCCTGCACAGGTTACGAATTTCACCCTTTCTTTTCTTTTATTCTCACGCGTAACACACTCGCACACACTCGCACTAACTACGCTTACACGGAAATAAGAACATTTCCCTGACAACAACATTATCCTTCTTGTAAATCATCTGTAAATAGCACTTGGTTTTGTTGTTTATTTTTTAAGCATTGAAGCACTCTTGTAGTATCCTGCAAATGAAAAAGCGTAAGGTATGTTGTTCATTCCAAAATACAGATATCAAAAAATATATTAAACAGAAGAAAAAATGTTAGTCTCTCACTGTTTTAAATTGTTTATTTTAATTGTCTGAATTTTTATTTATCTTTATCAAATGCCATCACGAGGAAACTTTTGTTTACAAGTAAAAATCACACTTGGAAAAGGAAGCAATGCACAATTGACTTTCTGTTCATTTATTCCTCCTAGTCTTTCCGTCTTTACATTCTGACTCTTTTTTCTGTTGAAAGATGAAAGTCACGTTTACACCAGATACAACGATGTCTTAATATAATAATTTATATTTTGATATCGAGTCGGTTATTAGCAGTGAAAGTGTGTGGAATAACCGTTACCGACAACCCAGGTTCTTAGTTGTAATGCAAAAAAAAAACACACACACAGCACGCACACAAACAAAAAGAATAAATAGACAGAATCGGGAGACAGACGAACGAGTTAAATAGACATTAAAAGATTTCGTTTCGCTGAAATCTTTTATGAGGTCACACAGCATAATCATTTTCTTTCAATGGAAAACAAAAGAGAAAAATCGGATTGGTTCCACAGTCCTTTATTTCCAAGACATGAACTGTAATCTTTGTGTCAAATAAAATGATTTCGTCGTAAGACTGTGAACTCCAGCCGAACAAACCAACAGAATGTTTAGGCATGCGGACTTTCGTGTATCTTCAACTTAAAAAAAAAATTGCTGAAATAGCAGTAATTAATGCGACTTTCTAAAAAAATCTTTCGTAAACCTAGGCTTTTACAATCCATTTAATTTTGTCATACACACCATTGTTACACAGACACCACCACTACCACCCGACTTCATTCCAAATACATTCACGCATCAGTTACATGAAGATCTCGAGTTCCTGTCATTGATGTCTTTCAACAGCTGTTGTCGACATGCTGCCAATAGGTAATTCGTCCACTTGTCTACATCTTGTTAATACTCGTAAGATAAAAAGCGTTTTAAGCATGTTGTCCATTGCAAAATATAGCCTGTCTCTTGTTTATGGTCTTGGTGTTCTAGGCTCCAACTGTCTCATGATTGTAAAGCTTTAGGTTATTCTTGCTGTAGTCCCATATCTCTGTCCTTTCTCTGCCTAATAGAATAACAGATTCGAACAATAAATTTGTGTGAAGGTGATCTCAATGCGCTGAGCAAAACAAATAAACAGTATACCATAAACAAACAAATTTTGGTGGAATTTACACAGTCTCTTTGATAAGTTTTTCACAAGCACCTGAATTAAAATGTGTTCAATTCCTAGTTAATTAACAATAATACTCAAGCAAACCGTGACATTTTGAACTAAGTGCTTAGACCCCACACTAAACAACTCAATTAACTGCAGAGGAGAACGAATCAAAGGACGTAGACACATAAAAAAAGTTCGCTTGTTATCTCCCCAATTTTGAGTGTTTGTTTGTTACCTGATCCGCACTGAATTTTTTTCAGAATAATATAAATTCAAGTCTTTAAAGAAGATAGAAAAAACAATGTTACTCCCTTAATGAAATTGTTATTTAATCGGTCTGTTTGTTTTAGTTATCAAATAATCCTACACTACGGAGCGGTGCTACAGGTACTTACTCTAATCTACCTACTTGTAGTTTAACATTGTCTCGGTTGCTTGGTCCCTTTTTCTTTTACTTTACCTGTCATCAGTTTTTAGGCCTTGAGTTATTTTGCATGTCGCAATAAAACTTTATGCAGCCTCATAGTGTAAAAGTTGTTGAAATTACGCCAGATACAAGTTCTGCAAAGTAAGCGGAGGGTTCCTAACTCGGACTGACGAGGTCGCTGACGTCGACGCTTCCGAAAGCTCCCGAAGTTTTTTCCCTTCACTGAGACCTTACAAAAAAAAAAAAAAAAAAAAAAAAAAAAAAATCAGCTTCCAGCTCACCCTGTTCCTGGTTCAGTTGTAGACAGAGAAAATGCAACTGAACACAAGGCCACGTTAACGAACTCAGCATCCTCATGTGCCCGGGGTAGGGAGGAGCAAAGATACCTCCGAACAACATTAATGTCAAATACAAAGACGCCACGTAAAGAACAACAAAACACACCACACATTGCAAAGTCTAATCAACCAGTTTGGCAGAAGGTATGTGGCGTGACGACATGATGAAGACAACCTCCGCCTGTCCCCGAGTGCCCGGTCCCTTGTGGATTTAGGCGGCAAGTCCATTAGGTCCGATCAAAAATGCCGTTTGTCAGACCAGGATCATTGCATGGACAGATTCCAGCGCACGCGTCTTCCGAAACTGTTCTGTAAAGAACCGGACGTGAGCCTAAAACCCCCTATCAATTCCTTCCATATGAAGACCCCGCACTTAGCAAAGCATGGCGCTCGATACGCACTTCCTGTCAGACGGAAGGAACAAAAGAAGATGCAGCGAACGAGACAACACACAGACAGGCAGGCAGGTAGGTAGAACAAACAAAGACGGTTAGCCGAAACAGAGAAGAAAGAAAGAAAGAAACAGCGTATGTAAAGAGACAAAGAACCGAAGAGAGACAAGAGAAGCGGTAGAAAAGAGAAAGATAGGAAAAAAAAAAAAAACAAATGGATTGAAGAGTACGATAAATGTAGAGAGAAATAAGGGAGACAATGACATGATCACGTGGAGAGAGAAAAGAGAGAAGAAAAAATCGATAGAAGGATCGAAAGTAGAGAAGAGAAAACGAAAAAGTAAAGAATCAGATTAACAAGAAGTAAGATAGGAGAGAAAAATAGTAGAAGAGAGAGCAGCAAGCGAGAAAAGACGAAAGCAGATGAGTGTGAGTAAAGAAGACGAAAGACGACAAAAAAAACAACCACACACCAAAAAGAAGACGGAGGGAGAAAGAAGAAAGTAAAAATAAAGAGAGAAAAGAGAAAAACTTTATAATCCGTTTGAGCGAAATTTAAACTATTAACGCCTTTTGACATTTTTCAGAAATACGTGAAAATTGAAAAAATAACAGAGTGGCATTCTTTCTTTGGTTAAACCGGTTAGGCTTGACAGTCTGCTCTCATCAGGATAAATGCAATCAGCACATAATGTCCTTTGTTCATATAATAACATCGGAAATGCGTAATATTCATTTTTTTCCAGAAGTGGGATTCAATGTCTTATGGCCCACAATGCCAGGGTACCACAAGCCATCTGCCATACACAGCCTCGCTCACCAATCAGACTTCATACTGTTCCCACCGACAACATTAGGAGGCAGGGCGTCGCCATGGTGACAGACCTGAAGTCCCATCGAAATATGGGAGAGAGGCGATCAACCTGCTCAAATTATAACAAATTGTGATGACATGACTATTGCAACTCTAGAATGCACTGAAAGCTATCTCTCAAAGAAGCACAGCAGCAGCAAGCAATAATAACTACGATAGACGATATTGCAATGGCTTGATAACGAAGAAAGGAGCATAAAATCAAGCACTCAACTAATAAACATAGAAAGTGCAGAATAATTAAAAACAAACTGAGAACTTAGACACAGTTAAATCATTCCGAGAGCAAAACACCGAGAAAGGCCTTTCAAATCCATTTACGATGAAATTTGCTGAAATAAAAAAAAGAAAAATAAAATAACTCAGTCAGAAATTACCATCTCCTAGATCAAGACATTCGGCAAAAGATCTTTGCGACCAAGATCGAATAAAAAAAAATATAGAAAATTGCTTTCCGGAATCCCGACAGTGGCTTGAAGTCTGCCGAGTCTTCATGAAACTGCTTTTAAGCTAGTACGTGCATAGAAACTATTTGGCATGCATGCCATGTAACATCGCCTTTCCTTATCTGCCACGTGATTTGGAAATTGTTGCTTCTTTCTTCCTTTCCTCTCCCTCTCTTTTTTCTGCTGTATTTGAGAGACCAGATGTGTGCCCGGTTCAAAGTCGTGGGAGCACGCACTGCAAAGTGTTTCCCCCAGCCGTGCGCGCGTGCAGTTCGTGTTTGCAGGAATCATCACCAATAAACTTGTCGCTGAAGAAGACAAGAAGACATCTTTAAAGTCCACCTGCCTGGCTGCAGGTCATCGAAGATGGATTGAGTTGAAAGAAAAAGTTCTTCAACTTGAAGAAAAAATTCATCACGAGCACAAAGGTCGTTCTTCAGTTAAAACCAACTGATAATTTCAGATGTAATCAACAGTATGTTGAATGATAAATTAATTGTAGGTAGTATCGAGACACGTCTACCAAAGATATCTGAAATATGTTGATATGGACGTAC